>NC_051180.1:152455864-152587629 GCF_013339695.2 Rhipicephalus sanguineus
GGCAATAGCGCAAAAAACACAGGGACACAGGCAAGATAGAAGATACAGGCGATAGCTCGGCTTGCAAGTTCGTTTTTCCGTACTACAGAAAACCTCCATGACAATCAGTGTCAAGCGTTTTCTTTTTTATTGCGGAGAGGGGCGGCGGCGGAATTTTAAAATCACCAGAACTTACGCTTACTAAAGAGGGTCTCACTATTCGCTTGGACTCTGAGAAGCCATGGCGGTCACGGACGCGAGGCTTTGAGGCTAGTGAAGAAGTGTTCTTCCGCTGGGATCTTCCGGTACGATATTCAACGCAATGCGCGAACACGTTCAAAACTCAATAAATAGCTTGAGAAGAGGGCGCTCATGCCTTGGATTTATTCCATATATCACGCTACTTTAAAAATATATAAATATATATAATATATATATATATATATATTATATATTATATATAAAGGCGTTTATTGACGGCACTAGTCGACGAAGCACAACGGCGACAGTCAGACAGAGCGCGGACTCTGAGCGCGAGGAGCGTGCTGTCAGAGAAGAGCGAAGGGGACGACCACTAGAGCGCCCGGAGGGCGACCCATACAGAGCTTCCAACGCTTCGCTACAATTACCCCGGGTACGAAAAAGGAGCCGCCTGGCGACTAACTGCTTGTCACTATGAGCGGGTCATGATAGGGCTTCAGGCGCTCCCACGTTGACAATGTCGCGCCCTCGACGGCGCATGTCCGAAGATGGTTCAAGGGCTCGATCAGGTAGTTGACCGGGGATGTGCGTTCGACGACACGGTAGGGGCCGTCGTACTTGGGCAGCAGTTTGGAAGAGAGGCCAGGTGCAGTGGTAGGGACTGAGAGCCATACGAGTGCTCCAGGGCGGAACGTGGGCGCAGAAGTGGTGGTGTCACCGCGAATGCTCTTTTGCCGCTCTTGGTCATGCGTAGTAAACGTCTTGGCAAGCTCCCGACACTCCTCAGCAAGTCTGGCTGTGGCAGAAATAGGCGCACACTCAGACGGATCCGGCTTGTATGGAAGGATTGTGTCGATTGTGTGCGACGGGTGTCTGCCGTACAATAAGAAAAAGGGGGAGAAACCAGTAGTGCTCTGGGGCGGTATTATAGGCGTAGGTGACGAAAGGCAGAATGCATCCCAATTGGTGTGATCGGCGGCGACGTACATCGAGAGCATGTCGCCGAGCGTGCGGTTAAAGCGTTCGGTGAGGCCATTCGTCTGCGGGTGGTAAGCAGTAGTTTTCCGGTGAACAACGTTGCACTCTTTCAGGATGGCTTCGACGACTTCCGACAAGAAGACACGACCTCGATCGCTGAGCAGCTCCTGGGGTGGACCGTGGCGCAGCATGAATCGGTGCAGCAGGAAGGAAGCACACCGCGCGCTGTAGCCGCTGGGAGGGCGGCAGTTCGGCGTATCGCGTAAGGTGGTCAACAGCGACGATGGCCCAGCGGTTACCAGCCGACGTTAGAGGAAGTGGTCCCATACAAGTCTATGCCAACGCGCCCGAACGGACGGTCAGGGCAAGGCAGAGGTTGCAGAACTGCCGGCGACAGGTGCGTTGATGTTTTGCGGCGCTGACAATCGATGCAGGAGCGAACGAACTTCTGCACGTAGCGGTACATCCCTCGCCAAAAGTACCGTTGGCGAATGCGGTGGTAGGTTTTCGATACCCCAGAGTGTGCGCACTGCGGATCAGAGTGGAACGATTCGCATATGTCAGAACGCAGACTGCGGGGTATTACGAGTAGCCACTGGCGGCCGTCGCCGTAATTGCGTCGGTGGAGGAGGTCGTCGCGAACGGCGAAATGGTGGGCTTGACGACGCAACGCGCGAGTGATGGTTGTGCCGATGGATCAGTCAGCAAGTCTATCAATGAGGCGATCCAGTGATCCTTGCGCTGTTCAGTAGCGATGGTGTGAATGTCGATAGAAGAAACGGCATTGTGAGACACTGAGCTATGGGTATTGTCGTCAGGCAAGGGGGAGCGCGAGAGTGCGTCGGCGTCAGCATGCTGGCGTCCATTGCGGTACAGCACGCGGATATCGTAGTCCTGTAGGCGAAGTGCCCAGCGGGCGAGGCGACCTGAGGGATCCTTCAGTGACGACAACCAGCATAGGCATGTGGTCGGTGATCACATCAAATGGGCGACCATACAAATAAGGTCGGAATTTCGTAAGGGCCCAGATGATCGCCAGGCATTTTTCGGTGACGGTGTAATTGGCCTCGGCTTTAGTAGCGTACGACTTGCAACGCCACGACATATTCAGGGAACCCTGGTTTGCGCTGCGCAAGGACAGCGCCAAGGCCAACACCGCTAGCGTCTGTGTGTACCTCTGTAGGAGCCGTAGGGTCGTAGTGGCGTAGTATGGGAGGCGACGTCAACAAACGGCGGAGCTTTTCGAAAGCGTCGTCGCACTCGGACGACCATGAAGGAGGGGCCCGTTACTTCCGAGGAGCTTCGTCAGAGGCGATATGATAGTCGCGAAATTTCGAATGAAGCGCCGAAAGTAGGAACACAGTCCTACGAAACTGCGCAGTTCTTTGACGGACGTAGGTTTCGGGAACTCGGTCACGGCGCGAAGTTTGCTGGATCGGGGAGAATCCGTCCTTGGACACGACGTAGCCGAGGATTGTCAGCTGCCGTGCTGCAAATCGGCACTTCTTTAGGTTCAGTTGCAGACCGGCGTCGCTCAAACGCGTCAAAACATGCCGTAGGCGTTGAAGATGGGTGGAAAAGTCCGGAGCAAAAACGACGACGTCGTCGAGGTAGCACAGCACTGTGCCATTTCAGGTTGCGCAGAACGGTATCCATCATGCGCTCAAAGGTGGCGGGCGCATTACACAGCCCAAACGGCATGACGTTGAATTCGTACAGGCCGTCGGGCGTGACAAAGGCGGTCTTCGGTCGAGCGTCGTCAGCCATAGGTACTTGCCAGTACCCTGAGCGCAAATCGAGAGATGAAAAGAATTCGGCGCCTTGCAGGCTGTCAATCGCATCGTCTATTCGCGGCAGTGGATACACGTCCTTACGAGTGATCTTGTTGAGTCGTCTGTAGTCGACACAGAACCGCACAGAACCGTCCTTCTTCGCAACAAGAACGACAGGAGACGCCCAGGGGCTGTTGGAGGGTCGAATAACATCGCGTCGAAGCATGTCGTCGACTTGCTCGGTGATTACACGGCGTTCTGTGGGAGATACGCGATATGGACGTTGCCGCAGTGGCAGGTGGGCGCCAGTATCGATGCCGTGCGTAACGGCGAGGTGCGGCGAGAGGCGTTTGAGCGACATCGAAAGAAGAGCGAAATTCTCCAACAGGTCCAGAAGCTGGGAACGCTGGACCTGCGTAAGGTTGTCAGCTATGGTGGAACCAACACGTCAGCGGGTGATGAACACGACATCGAAAAGCACTGAGCGTACTGGAACTGCGGCCGTGCGTGTCATCGGTTCGTCCAAACTGTGTGCGTCTTCGAGGGTTCCACGCTGCCGAGACATTCCCTCGCACCAACGTAACACTGTACGGGGAGGGGTGATTACAAAAATAGAGGTGCTTCCTGAGTGATTGAACGGTCGCGAAAGGCACCAGCAAGCTTTCCTCGTGCAAAACGGTCATATGGCGAGAGGAGTGCAACGGTGTCGGATAGACTGGCGCAGTAGACTGGCACCGCCGTTGACGAGTTTGCAGGCAATTTGATGTCGTCTTGACGAGTACCTTTCTAGCAGCCGATGGACTGTTCTCCGCGTCAAAGTAGAGAATGGTTGACAGCTCTATTTCGGCTGGTGCGCATGAATGCGGCGTCGTGGCGGGAGAGAAAATCCCATCGAGGATGACGTCGTGAGAGCAGGCAGGAATTAGATCAGTTCGACGGCGTACATAGCGTCCTTAATCATGACGCGGGCTGTGCACACCGCTGTAGGGTGAATACGTTGGGCGCTGGCTGTACGGAGGGAGAGCCGGAAAGTGGCGTCGTCACTTTGCGCAGTATTCGGCTAAGCTTGCGTCCATAACGGATACAGCGGCTCCAGTGTCGATAAGGGCAGATGCACGAACACCGTCTACAAACACGTCTATCACGTTCGAGGGCTTCGCTGAGGGCTTTCGCAGTTCAATCGCGTCGCAGCCCTTGCCTCGTGGACGCGACGACTAGTTTTCCTGGTCGCGTGGGACAGACGTGGCCGCATCGTGGACAGTGAGGGGCGCCGTGGTGACGGTGAACGGGCGGGTAGAGTGGCGCTGGGCGAGACGGCGGTGACATCGGCTGCGGTGAATCGTAATACGGTGGCTCGACTGGCTTGGCATGGTTGAGGCGACTGGAGGCGACTGCACGCGATTGCAATAGCGGGCGACGTGACCGGCGCAACCGCACGCAAAGCAGATGGGGCGGTTGTCGGAAGTGCGCCATCGGTTCGCCGGGGGTGGGTCCCATCCATGGCCCAAGACGCGGTGGACGGGGCGGCGGCTGATAGGACTGCATGGTGGGCTGCAGTCGTGGCCTAGGAATGACGTCGGCGTACGCAGCCGGTACACTCGCCTGGAAGGCCTGTGGTCTGGCGACGACTTCGGCGTAAGGATGTGGGGCAGACACAGGGATCGCTGGGGGTGGCCTGGCTACAACTTGCGCGTAACTGAGTGGCGCAAGCGCCGGAGGTGGCTGGTGGTATTCCGGCATGACCTCCGCGATTTCCTCTTGAGTAGCGCGGCGTAAGGGAGGCAGCAGTGTGGTCAACGGCTGCTCAACATGCTGCGACTGAGGCAAGGTCAGTAGAGAAAGCTGGCGGGCAATTTCCTCGCGTACAAATGACTTGACCTCGGCGAGCAAGCCCGAGTGATCAGAAATGGCCGACAAGCCAGCGAGGTCGGCGTCGCGTGATGGAGGTCGACGGGTCAGCAACCGCTGCCGGTGCAGCTCCTCGTAGCTTTGACAGAGCGTGATCACCTCGGTCACGGTACGAGGGTTCTTGGCGAGCAGCATGGTGAAGGCATCGTCGTCGATGCCTTTCATAACGTGTCGGATCTTGTCAGACTCAGACATGGTTACGTCGGCCTTCTTGCACAAGTCGAGGACGTCTTCGATGTAGCTGGTAAACGACTCACCGGTCTGCTGAGCTCGTTCACGTAAACGCTGTTCGGCTTGCAGTTTACGTACGGCAGGTCGGCCAAACACGTTGATGATGGCAGTCTTGAAATCAGACCACGTGAGGAAATCGGTTGCGTGGTTGTTGTACGACAGGCTGGCCACACCCGCGAGGTAGAAAACCAGGTTGCTCAGCTTTCCTGCCTTGTCCCATTTGTTGGGTACGCTCACGCGCTCGTATATCGCGAGCCAGTCCTCCACCTCAGTGCCATCCGCGCCGGTGAATATAGGAGGGTCGCGGATGCGGGGGGAACCGGAGCATGGTGTCGGTACAGGGGGAAGCGTTTGCTGGGCGGCGTCTTGAGGCATGGTAGAGGGCACGGTACGGGATCGAAGCACCAGGGGCATCGAACGGACCGAAGCTGGCTGGACGGCGCAGCACTCTCCACCAAATTATAAAGGCGTTTATTGACGGCACTAGTCGACGAAGCACAACGGCGACAGTCAAGACAGAGCGCGGACTCTGAGCGCGAGGAGCGTGCTGTCAGAGAAGAGCCGAAGGGGACGACCCACTAGAGAGCGCCCGAGAGGGCAACCCATTACATAGACTTCCAACGCTTCGCTACAATATATATATATATATATATATATATATATATATATATATATATATATATATATATAGAAATTGTTACGTGGACATTACGACACTAGTTCAGTAGGAAGCCAGAGTGCAGCTCACAACAGCACGAGGACTTCTTCACCTCCTTTCGAGATGCCCTGTTCAGGGTATATCCCTTTATGCAGTATTAACGTTGGTAACAGCCACGCAACAATATATATATATATATATATATATATATATATATATATATATATATATATATATATATATATATATATATAGGCAAGAAATGGCGATTTGCAAAGGTGAAGTGCGTCTTCATTACCCCCATTTCATTATTTGCGTTAAAGAAATTTTCACGTGCACCATTTTTGCCAAGCTGCAAAGAAAGCCCGCGAAGTACAAACACACGTGACTACGTATTGGTTTTGTGACCCGCGCTCACTTCAACTTGCAGCGTCATACGTGCCAACTGCCTGACGCGGGGCAAGAAACCACCGCCAACATATCGGCCTACGGCTGCAACGGAGCGGGCGAGTCGCGGCCGCAGCAGATTACGCTTGCTCAAACCACGGCTAAGAGCAGCGCTATCGCAACGCGCGAATACGCTAGTCACATGTTTTTTTTTTATTTTCAGCCTTTTTTTTCGCAGCTTGGACAAAAGTAGTACACCTGAGACGTTCCTTATTGCACACAATGGGGGTTTCTCAAGATGATGTCGAACTTCGCACGTAGCGTTTGTTGCCTAAAGTCAATATTTAGCAATTTAGATTAAAAAATTGTAATAAACAATTTAATCTATTAAAACATAAAATTGTCTGTAATGCGCAAGGCCTCCTGTAATGACGCACCGCATAAAGGGCACTCTCCCCCATGAACGGTAAGCAGGCGCGAAGGCTAGCCGACGGGGGAGAGTAGGAAGGGACTAGAGAAGAGGGTGATGAATGGTCGGATCGGGCGCATCTGACTGGCACTGAATAAATACAGGTGTTGTCTGTGTTAACTACGCTTAGCCAAAGGTATAGTATACTTGAATAATACACTATAACCTACGATGTTACAAAAAATTGATGATTGAGAATCAATCCCTATCATTTAGCTGATAATGGCGATCATTTGATGCTATTCAGAAAATGTAAACTTATTAATTGATCTCCATATCGAGACTACACGAACGTCGAGCTGCTTTAGTAGAATGTTAACTTAAAGCGTGACTGAAGTATGCACTTGAGATTGCATAAGTTTAGCTTGTAATTATTTAAACGGGAAGATGCTTCAAAGAAATGCTGTAAGGCATGCACAAAAGAGCTCAACGTCAAATAGTACAAAAAGCACTTTGTTTCAAGAAAGCAGTTTCGAACCATAAAAAATAATTGTACTTTGACTCTTCATTTCCATACTTCAACGTTTTAGAGCAATTATTCGTCTAGTAACTTTAGTGCAGGCTTGCCATGGAAATCTCCTCTCGTGTAATCTTCTTTGTTAGCACACGCATTAGTAGAAACTTACACAAATATGAGCTTTCGTTAGCTTAGCTTGAAATAAATATTTTTTATTTCCAGTGGAACAAAGGAACAACAATTACGGCTGACTTAAAAGCACTCTTGTAAGTATGTGCCGACACCCCGTTGCCCCAACCAAGGTGACCTGGTAGAAATTTTCTTTTAGAACATACTGTTTTTTTACGGGTACAGACTACGCACCATCAGGAATTTACTTGCTAAAATTTAAAATATTTAATATGGTGTGAATGCAAATAAAGCACATATGCGGTTCGCCGACGAACCTTCCTTGTTGCACAGATGCGAATTACGTTATCACCGGTGCACCTGAAACTGGATCAAGTAGCACGACATACAGGACTTTGAAAAACACCTATTGGACATATACTTGGGCATTTCGCTGCAGCGAACCTACTATGGTTGAATTTTGCAAAATTTTGTAGATTATCTTGGGAACATCAGCACATTCACTACTTCATTGGTAACAGTTGCTAGATGAAGAGAGTGCTACAGTATTGTCACATATGTCAGGTCGTTTTCGAGGTGTGCTACCGCATAAGCAGGCGGTGCCTATTTCTGTTATGAGTCCTTATGATGTACCGCATCCTGCTTTGTAGTTATTGCCACGAGAATCGCGTATCAGAAACTAGAGTAAATTTACTGTCAGAAAAAAAGAGCAACTGCTTTGCCTTGCTGCTTTCGTAACTTTAATCCAATATACGCCGCTCGGTGGAGTCTTTATCGTGATTTTGCTCTGCTAGTACAATTGTACTTGTATTAGTAGTTCTAAACTGCTAATACGAGTTTACTTGTTTTAGTTGCCCAAGAAATTTTACAACGGGCTCTTGGAATGCCGCTCTTCCAGCTTTAACTGTGACTGTGCTGCGCTTTCCGCGCAGGCTTGGCGTTTTATTTTTCTTGAACTGAAATGATTAATCGATTTCGCGCTCGACCCGCTTTCGATATCTTGGTAGCAACTCACAGTCATTGAAGAGTGGAGTGCACTCTTCAATGAAGCACAATGTGCTGCCAAGGTGCTGCTTGTTGAAGACCTTATATTGCACGCATGATCTCTATGGCGGTCATCGAAGCAGCAGCCATTTTTTCCCGTGTAGGAACGGCCACACAATAAACGAATGTCGCATACGACGGCGTCAGTGCGTTCGACGTACTGCGTCCTGCGGTTGTTGACACATGTGCGCTTCTTGGGGTGTACCGCGTTTGCTTGCGCCAGCGGCTGATCTTGTCCCGTTTTTGCGTTGTTTCCACGCGGTAAAGAATAACATAGGCATATATGGCGTTATGCAGGCAAAACGACGTACAGAATAGCCATGTAGAGCAACGAGCCGAGAAGGGGAAGTGAGGGTTTGGAGCATAGAAAAGAGGAAAGGAGAGGAGTAAAAGATAGCATAGTTATGTGTGGCATTAGACAGGCAGAATCATGTATAGCATAGCCGTGTACAGCGAAGGGGACGGAAAGGGAAGTGCAGGTGAGGACGACAGAAAGGAGCAAGCGGGAGGGTATATAACGACATAAGCATGCGTCGCATTAGGCTGACAGAAACATGTAGAGCATAGCCGTGTACAACTAGGGGGCAGGGAAGCGTAGTGAGGGTTAGGAGGATGGAAGAAGGAAGGGAAATGGTAAAGCATCACGTAGCCAAGTATGGCATCACGCAGGCAAAACTATGTGTAGCATAGCCGTGTATAGGAAGGGGGGCAAAAGTAGGTGAGGGTGATGATGAGGCGAGAGGGTAGAGCAAAGCGTAGCCGTGTATATTAGAGTGTAGCTTGCTCGGAGATAATCGGGTAAACCGTGAATACTGTTCCTCTACTGTCATATAAAGACGCGACACGTTGCTATAGTAGCGATTGTGGTCAGCTTGTTGTCGAACCACAACCGGTCGCGGACCTTGCAGCTGTGGCCGAACGTGCGGTCGAGGATATCGCGCTTGAAGCGCGCGTCGGCGACACCGACTTCACGTAGCGACCGCTTTCGGCATTTGGCCGCTGCATCCCGCGCCGTACCTCTTCGAGGTTCTCTTGCCGCGGCTTCCTCGCTGATTCGCCTTCGCGGGCTTGTATCTCGGGGTACGCACGACGCTGACGACTCTCTTCGGCGTCGCGAGCTCTCACCGCAGGGTCTTGGCGGCGAGCCCGCAAGTTGCTGCCTTGCGAGCCCTCCGATCCCCCGCCATGTATTCTTCGTTCACGCTATTAGTATCGAAGCGCGCTGACTGACGATTGTGGAAAGAGAGGAAGCGTGCAGTTGTGGCCGTCTAGCGGTCTCCTATCAAACTAGAGCACGCGCCGCAGTGGAGCGAGCGCCGCATGCTACCGCATATGCGGTTTTACCTGCGTTATTATCACCATCAAGGTGCTCGAAGAACAAGAGGAAGAGACTTCTCTTTCGCGCGAGCGTGCGCTGAAACGCTTATAGTTTACCTGTACGTGTTACGCAAAGCTAGCGGGAGCAATGAGAACTAGCGGCTACGGCGATCGACAAGCCCTGCTACGGCGATCAACAAGCCCCGAGCACCAGGAGCACCAGGAGTCCTCCAGAAGCGCACTACAGTATGAATACGTACCGACTAGCCCCTGTTGGCGCCCTCCTAAAAAGAAAACGCACATGTTCCGTTTGTGTTTTATTATTGCTCTCGAGTTTATTTCATCTATTCAAGCAACAAATTGCACAAGCTACACGTCGGGTCAAATAATTATCGCATTGTCACGTTCTACTGTTGCGACGTCAGAGCACAGTCATCTACGTAGAGGACCGACGTCACAGCACTTCCGTCTACGTATGGCCAGTCCAGTGTGTACGTAATCCCCTCATTCTCTGGGCGCACACCCGCGCGAAGAAGGGAAGCAGCGTTCGGCTTGAAATTTGACCCATTTATGCGACGGGTAGCGCTGTAAGTTTTGGCAGACGCGATCTTGAACATCCAGTGAATGCATTGCGCTCGTCAGCTCAAAATTGTGAAACCTGGTGAGGGGCTCTTTAATAGACGCTCACAGACTGCGTTCGACCTGTCTACTTCTACTATTATACGTCGTCCCAAGCGCGGTGTGAGTTGACATAATAATGCCTTACGAACTAACCCCTACACACACGCTTCTTGAGGTCGCCTCTGAAGGACAGGCGAATCCTTCTCCGCAACTCCTGCAACTTTCACGTTGAGTGCAACTACATAATTTATTTTCTAGCTGAGCTCAATGTTCTAGCTGAGCTCTAGCTGCGCTGCGCTTTCCGCGCAGGCCTGGCGTTTTAGGGGCGAAGCTCCTTATGCCGTGGGTCTGTCCATCCTCCGTTTGTAGCGTTGTAGTAGCCATCTCTGGCTCGTGAGAAGCGCGCGTTCTGGTATGCAGTAGAAGAAGACGACGACGTTGACGAGTGGGACTCTCGTGCGTGTTTGCCTTGTGGCATTGTTTCTTCTTTACTGCGCGCGTTCTGGTATGCAGTAGAAGAAGAAGACGACGTTGACGAGTGACACTCTCATTTTTTTTTTGCGTGTTCGCCTGTGTGGTGTTCTTTCTTCTTTACTACTTCTCGTGTTTTCGAAGACACCCGAAGGCAACATTTCAGAAGTAACGCGCCATGAGGCTCCCTTTTGGCACGCTTTCTCTTTAGCTTGGAGTCGCCAGATGGAAGACAAGGCTGCGGAACGGAAAGCACGGAAGGCGGCGGCAGCGCGCGTTCGCAGACAGAATCCTGAGGTGAGAGCCCGCGAGGCCGAAGCTGCACGTCGACGCCGCGAAGCAGATTCCGCCGTTCGAGCCCGCGAAGCCGAAGCTGCTCGACAAGCTGCACGGCTGCGGCGAGAAGACCCCGCCGTTCGAGCCCGCGAGGCCGAAGCTGCTCAACAAGCTGCAGGGCTGCGGCGAGAAAACCCCGCCGTTCGAGCCCGCGAGGCCGAAGCTGCTCGACAAGCTGCACGGCTGCGGCGCGAAGACCCCACCGATCGAGCCCACGAGGCCGAAGCTGCTCGACAAGCTGCACGGCTGCGGCGCGAAGACCCCGCCGTTCGAGCCCGCGAGGCCGAAGCTGCACGGCTGCGGCGCGAATCGGATCTTCGAAATGTGAAGGACCGTGAAGCGGCGAGAAAGCGCGCGTACCGGCAGGCAGAGCCCGAGGCTGTGCGAGCACGTGAAGTGGCTGCAAAACGCATCAGGCGAGCTCTGCCCGAAGGCACCGACGCGCGCTTCCAGCGGGACTTCCTTGATGACAGTTTCGGCCATATGCGGTGTGTGCAACAGATTGTGGTTCTCAAACAATCTAGTCACAATATCTTCCATCAAGAAGGACCTCGCTCGCGCCAATGCCATCGCCGTGCTTCAGCGCGAGTTCGCTTCGCCCCACTCATCATCATTCACCACGTGGATATGCTGTGATTTTTTGCGCATTCCGGACGTGCCGAAAGATTTTTTTATTTGTCCTTGAAGTGACCTCTACAAAAATGAGCCGCAATTTCCGAAAAAAAATATTGCTGATGCTTGCACTACTAAACCAGCAAGAATACTAATCTGGTTTCTTATAGGTTGTTTCTAGGCCTTATCTAGGTGATGCAGGTCATTTCTAGGTTGCTTCTAGGTAGTTTCTAGCCTTTATCTAGGCAATGTTAAGTTGTTTCTACGTTGATTCTCAGCGCAGATACGTTCGAGGTCGACCACAGACAGTCACAGAGGCGACACGGGCACGTCTTCTTTGGCGTAGGCCTTCCATCGCTTCAGGGTGTTCTCGCAGCAGGCGTTGCCTTTCCCGTTCCCTAGTATACTCTTGTTCTATGTACTCGACGTCTTTAGCTCGCCGACGTCGCTTCGCGGCCATTTGTAGGGCTGACTGTTGCCTTCTTCCTTTTTAGTAGAAGTTGTGTGCAGTGGGATTTACCCAATTTCTGTGGCACATACCCGTTTATGATGTTGATAGCTTTCTGATAGGCCGCACACATTTCTGCGGCACATACCCGTTTGCTGGGCCAACTCTTGCCTTCTTCATTTTTACTGGACCAGTGGTGAGCCGTGGGATTTACCAAATTTCTGTTTACCAAACTCGTTTATCATGACGATATTTTTAGGGGCGGAGCTCCTTATAGCGAGACCTGGTCGGTTGTAAATTGTCGATCCATCCGGCGTACACCGTAGTATTCCCTTATCGTACAATAGAGGGCGCTGTCCCATAGAGGTGCATGCAAACTGCAGTTGGGTGACGATATACTAGATGGCGGTGCACGCATTCTGTGTCGTCATCTTCATTTCTCCTCTCGTTTCCGAGAGGGCGCTGTCCCATAGACATGCGTACAATATGGCGGTTGGGTGAAGCTACGCTAGATGGCGTTGGCGGTGCAGCTGCTCTCCGATTGGCTGCTGCGCGGGCTACGCGGGGATCTCTCATTCCCCGGATCATTGCCGTACGAGTGCGTTTGCCGGATCGTGCTGGTTGGCGGACCATGGACGACGAGGAACGCCGGGTGCGGAAGGCCGCTGCGGCTCGTGCTCGTCGGCAGGATCCTCAGGTGCGAGCTCAAGAGGCCGCCGCGAAGCGAGCGCGGCGCCAGGCGGATCTCGGCCAGTGCGCGCCCGCGAAGCCGCCGCCAAGCGCGCGCGGCGTCAGGCGGATCCCGTGATGGTGCGCGCCAAGGAGGCCGCTGCGAGACGTGCGCAGCGAGAAGCGGACCCGGAGACGTCGAGGGCTCGTGCTACGGCTGCAAAACGTGCGCAGCGAGAAGCGTACCCGGGACTGCGAGAGCGGGAAGCGGCTGCGAAACGCGCGCAGCGAGATTACTGCTGGGCGAAACCACTGAAGATTTCACGGTGTAACCATGATTGTTTCGGAGCTTCGCCCCAAACTCTTCATCATTCACCCCGTGGATATGCTGTGATTTTTTTGTAAGGGTGAACAAGGAATGATTTGCTAAACAACTTTGCTATAACGAAGAATATTTGTGCAGAAGCTGTTTGTCGACGTTCCTAGCAAGGACTCTCCAGCGCTGTCATACCCCTGCGCCGACTGCCTTTCAACCACCTGAAACTATTGACCCTCACTTATTAAGTGGAAAGTCTCAGATGGTACCGTCGGAGGCGGCGTGCAACGTCAATTGTGATTGTATTGCTGGCTATCTAGTTTTACAAGAAATCAATCAACACTACATATGTACTCCTACGATACAGGCGTCATACCAGATTAACGTCTGTGGTTGCAGTGTTGGCTCCGCTTTTATAGCAGTCTAATAAAAGTTACATTTGTATTCCTAGGATTCAGAAAGCTATATTGAAGTATTGCTCGACCCCGGCGGAATGCATTAACAAAAGCTACGTGTGATATTCACATCATCGCATCGTAAAGTGCACTTAGCCCGCCAGATCGACGCAGTGTCCTCTTCATTTCTTACGAGGCAGGGCGATGGCCTCATGCTGACCGAGGATGATGACAGATTTATTAACAACCGCTTTTTAGACTAGGCTACGTAGGCCACATACGCCCAGGTAGTCTACGAATACGGCAAGCGCTATCAACTGATGTTGGTCTACGTAACACTATACATGCCTATGAACCTCGACGGCCTATACCACACCAACGCGAAGGGTGACTTCAGGTTCCGACATGGCACCGGCTCTATCGACAGACAATATGTGGACGAAATGACGGAGGCATCCACAATTTGCAACAGATGTACTATACCTCATACTTCACTACACATGGACCCGTCGTCACCGCGATCACGACCAGATCCGATAAGTCATGATCAGCTGCTGGTGCTCACTGGTCACGATGATGATGACCTTGTTCAAAAACTGTCAAGAATGTCTTCCACACATGCACACGGGTTCGCGAAACGTGCGTACGCTCTCCATCGTAAGGGTCAAGTATAAGCGCATCAGCATACCACTTCTGGTGTCGGTAATACCCAACTCGCCGTTGGCAGCGTTACCCAACTGCAAACAACTGGTTATATAACAAATATGCTGCTCTTCAACATATATTGCGCGTATAAAATGTATACGAATATTTTTCGTCAATTTGTAGCGTTTCGCTCAGTAAACAAAGTTACGCCACAGTCACGTTCCCACCACAGGCTTCGCTTAACATCAACTCCCACGGTACGTAGGATTTGCAAATTTTTTTGCTTGTGAAGGCGATGTGCACGAGGCCCTATTACGCTATCAGGTTCTACTCTTAAAGGCGAAGCTCAAGCTTCCTCTCCTAATTTTTTGTTATCTTTATTTCTATCGCACTCATTCTGTCTTCCTTTTTGTCTCTTTCATGATTTCTCTCTCTCTCTCTCTATTTCCTCTACTTTCTCTTTTTTATCTCTAGTGTTCTTCCTCGCTTTCCGTATTTCACGCGCTTCACGTGCTCCACTTCGTCGAGCAGAGAGAGAGAATAACAATAAAAGAAATGCGGGGAGGTTAGCCAGGGCTGAGCCCGGTAGGCTACCCCGCACTGGGGAAGTGGAAGGGAAGGGAAGTTAGAAAGGAGGAGAGAAAAGTCATTATTTCAGCCGACGTAACAGTTCCGCGTTTGACATCACAAACGGCGAATCAGTCCGGTATCCTTGAGAAAACGCAACAGCGCTTTCGTTGCCTTTCGGAACTGTGATGGGCAGCCCCATGTCCCAATATTTTCTCGACAGTGAAACTGCTTCCGTCCATTTGATTTAGTGCAGTGCTGAGCTGAAGCCTCTCGTTTCCGTATGTCGGGCAGTAACACAAAAGGTGCTCAATAGTTTCATCACGAAACAGCCGTTGCACTCCTGTTGTCGGCCATCCCTATCTTCTTAAATGAGTAGGTGTTGGTGAATGCTACACCCAGACACAGACGGCACAACACTATATCCTCCTCCCGGGAAAGACCAGGTAGTAGCCGCAGTCATAGAGATGGGTCGAGAGAATACAGTCAATGGCGTGTGAGGTGTGATTGATGTTTGCCACATATGCAAGTTCATGTTCTGCGCCAGCTTACTTAGGTATCGAGCCGCATCAATCCTAGATAAAGTTATAAAAACAAGGTTCGTCTTTACATGTGCTTTTAGTCTACTTCATCGGTGAGGTCGTTGCCGGAGATACCGCAGAGACTTGGTATCCACTGAAACACACGTCGTGTCCTCTTTCAATTGAATAGTGCAGCATTTCTCGTATCTCCCACACAAGTTGTTCGTACGATCCTCGACGAAGCGCCGACGAAAGACATTGTAGAGCCACCTTTGAGTCGCAGAATACTGCCCATCGATTAGACGGTTGCTGCTTGATATAATCGACGGCACCACGCAGGGCAACAAGCGCCGAGCCAGTCGATGTGCTCACGTGACAAAGTTTGTAAGTGAGATTTATGTGTCATGATCGGATGACGGTGGCGCCGGTGGAGCTGGCCTAGATGGTAGAGCCATCCATGAATACGTGAATTTTGTCAGCATAAAACTATGCAAACAGTCCAGAGCTGCTTGTTTCATTTCCAAGGTAGAGAGGTCTTTCTTCTTGTTTCTCATTCCTGGGACGGAAAGAGGCACTTCGGGTTGACGTAAGCACCACAAGGCGGATGGCGAACGCGCCGAGGGTGTGAAACCCGATGGTAGCAAAGCGCGGTGAGAGCTGACGACGTAGGAGAAACGACGCCTGTGGTCATTGTTCTGGCAGGTACGGCAGATGGCTCGACACCGTCCGAAATATGTCGAATATGCGCTCTCAGCACGTCGGTTGTGACGTAGGTCGTAACCGGATGGTCCCGAGCCAATATAACTGTTCCGGTTGTTGAGGTGCTGACCGAGGTAAACCCGTAGTGGCTGCGCTTACACGCTCTGAAGTGCTCGCATATTTGACACGCAAGTTTTAGAAAGCAGAGGAGAGGTATAGCGCAGTAGTCCAATCAAAAGTGTTTGGTATAGCTGTAGCATGGAACTCAGTGAAGGACCCCATCTTTTCCGGCGATGAATTTCAGGACGTGGACAATAGATACGATTTTCGCTTTCAAGTACTATACGTGAAGGCTCCAGGAGAGGTCTCGGTCAGCAATGACACCTAAAAAAAATCACAGCATATCCACGGGGTGAATGATGATGAGTGGGGCGAAGCTACGGAGAATCATCTGTAAACCGTGAAACTCTTCCGTGAAATGCGCCCAGTACATAATATAAAGAGTGTGAAACATCGTGTGTATATTAAACATCAAACTTTTATTGTACTGTTGGTTTACGTGGTCCTTCATTATCACTTGTGATCGGTGAAATGCAAGGAAGAAGTCCGCTCCCGAGCGAAAGAGCGCCAAGAGCGACCGCATTCCCCGCTCGCCCTGTGCGAATTAAAGGCAAGGCTAGAGGGAAGACAGGACGCGCGTTCCACGACGCGAGGTCGGTAGCATGCCCAACGAAAGCCACGGAACGCGATCGTGCAAGTGCTCCGGCTTCGCATCGCCTCATGGTTCCATTTAGCGTCCCAAAACCAAACATATTGCTCAAGGTGTGCCTTGCGTTTTTCGTAGAAATAATTTCTTTATCATGTACATTAAGACGAAAAGTTGAAAGCTCACTAGAGTGTATCGCCCGCAAAGTATGTCTTTTAGTGTGATTTAACTCTCGTACGGCAGGGTCCTCGCGCCGTTGCCGGTCCACCTCGCCCGTTGACGATCGGGCGAGGTGGCTAAATACAACTACTACTACTACACTTTAAGAAAACATCTGGCGTTCTTTCGTTCTGCTTTTACAAAACATCTGGCGTCTTTCGTTGGTTTATTTCATCAATCAACGGCGTTTTGAACAAAATTTTTATTGTTTAATCACGCACAGGAGAAATCTCACCAGGCACTACCTTGGAGGTAAACAATGGCTGCTAATGGCAGTGAGAGACAGAAGAAGTCGGCTTTTAGCTAACACTTACACTTCTACTTCTACTAACATTTCCTACTGGAAGATGCCAATGGCTGCTAATGGGAATGAGAGACAGAAGAATTCGGCTTTTAGTTAACGCGCACGCTGCGAATTTTTTATTGTTCAACAACGCACAGGAGAAATCTCCCACCGGCACCACCTTGGAGGTCAAAGCGTAAGACTTGTACTCACTACTACGATCACGACGATTACGAGGGACGAACGGGTGCCGCCTTAAGGAGCTTCGCCCCTAAAACGATAACTTAGCATGTAAGAGATAGAGTCGCCATAATGCATATCGGGTAACTGGTCCTCGCTTTTCGCGTGAAGCCGCCAGCGCACATTTCTGTGTTGAGATTGTTAGGCGTTGCGTGCGAGGACAGTCAGATGCTTGTGACGCTGCCCTCTGTAGCCTTGCACGGACCTGCAGACTTGTCACTGCTGATGCCCAGACGCAGATGTCACCAGCGTATAGACGTCAGACTCTGAAGTTTCCAAGACACATGGCGCCACCTGTAGGAGAAGTATTGGGTAGTACAAAGAGCGACTCCCTCGCACAGTTTGCTGTGGGACCAGGTGCAACTAGCGAGTGCGAAACAACGATTGAGCTTAATATCGCGTATGTTTGCGCATTTAACATTCAGAACGAGAGCTGTGAATCTCTCTCCGCTAGACGGACGCGTCAATGAACTGTCATGAAGTACTTGCTGGATCACTCGCCAGAATGACAGCGAAAACAACAGCAGACGAGACCGCTCCGCACGCTACGAAGAAGCCGCAATCGACGCTACTGCTGCGTTGTGAATTGCCACGGACGTAAAAGACCTTCAGTTAATTTTACCGTATTCCATAGTTGTCGTACGAAGAAGAAAGGCGAGATCGCTGGATACGGGCCGTTGCGAGCGTGTTGGGTAAGCGCAGTAGGAGGAGGAGAGGTTGCGCAAAGGAAAAGGCGCAACTTCTGTAACCCTAATTGGGAGCACGTCTCAGCGCCTAGAGCGAAGTACCCGCGTTCTCCACAGCTGGTCAAAGTGTCATAACAGGGTTCTGCTGTTGTTTTCGGTAGCCCTGACGGAGAACCGTGGTAACCTTGACTATGAAGCTCAGCAGAGGCTCTGACCGCGGTGCGTACCGTGCAACACAAAATGAGCAGCTAGAGGCAGACTGAAGAGACGCACATCGCGGACAATCTGTAATTGGGAGTTCGTCACCCCACAGCATCGCGACGTACGTTTTGAAGGCTCAGAGTACTAGTGGTTCTAACTAGCTAACACGTCATACAAGTAACTCGCAAAATGCTGGTCGTGACCAGCATTTTGCGAGTTACTTGTATGCTAGGCTTGTTGTATGCTAGGCTTGTGTATGCTAGGCTTGTTTTGCCTGTGGCCTCCGCGGTTGCCGTAGCTATCTCGGAGGCCACGGTTTTGGACTTGGTTGTACCCGCGAAATTGGACACGCACATATCCCAATTTGCAGTATATACAACGGAAGACTACCGTCAAAGGAGCACTTGAGGATACGTAATAAACAGTCCAATGCACAGGAAGCGAGAGATGAATTAAGGGAGAACTGCAAAGGCGAAACTCGCCGGAGCCACTCGTCCTTGATAAAGCGAGTTTTGTACCACTGATCGTAAGATACATAACTAAGTACATTGATCGTGTATGTACTTCATTGCTTTGGCATTACGTATATAACCCATTTTAACGCATTTAGGCGCTAGAGAACGGATGTCGGACGGCTTGCCACGAACTCGATGTGGTACGATGCTCGCTTGTACTTGCGAGTTACAGCGCGCCGGAATAACTAAAACTTCTTTTGCATTGTCCTGGCAGTTCGCTTTTATCAGCTCCCTTTATTTCTGAAGCGTGGATTGGCGGAAGAGGCTTTCCAGGCCCTTGATTTTCAGGAAACCGCGCCTCGACACCAACGAAAAAGGGGGTTTATATTGTGGCCTATGCACATTCGCTTGCATAAGGCTCTCTTTGTAATACCCAGTGAGCACCAGGGCTGAGATGAGGGCGCTGGTGGCGGTGTTTTTCGCAGCGCCGCCTGGGCAGAGTCTGACGGCAATAGTGAAACAATGACTGTTTCCGGAAGCACGTCCGCAGGCCAAGCAGACCAAGGTCATGGGCGTATCTACCGGGAGGGGGCAAGGGGGGCGCTAGCCCCCCCACAGAAAAATGTTAGGGGGCGGAGCCCCCCCCCCACTTTCGACAGTAGTCATTGTCGGCTACAGATTGGGAAACTATCAAGTCAGGCAAAGTTTTACTTGAAGGCAGCAATAACGTTATTAAATGCGAAGCATTTCTTGGCGAACCTTTGGCACTATGAGTGTTTCTATCTACGTATCTATCTAGCCGCCTACGTCTGGGTGCTCTCATGATGGCCTCTATAACTTGGTGTAGACCAAAATTGGCATGGGAGGGTAAGAGTATTTGACGAATATGACTGAACGTGAAAATCCTGTCGCATACGTCGTCAAACCATTTCCTGCAGACACGTGTGGCACATACCCCTTTACCACGGGCCGCGGTGTACGGGTATGGGCCACAGGTGATTCACAGTTTATATCTACTTAGGAACTGCGAGAACAGACATTGGTAATTTAAATGCCAGAGCGTTAAGAAAAACCGACATCGGCAGCGTTGACCCGACGAATGGAAAGAATAAAAATTATGATCTCAGCAGGAATCGAACCCAAGTATTCTGCGTGGCAATCACGTATTCTACCACGGAGCCACGCAAGGTCTATGAACTGTTTTGAAAAAAGAGCCTAGGCAGGTACTCCTATAATACAGGCGTCATATCAGATTAACGTCTGTGGTTCCAGTGTTGGCTCCGTTGTTATAACAGTCTAATAAACATTACATTTGTATTCTTATAATTCAGCAAGCTATATTGAAGCATTGCTTAACGAAAGTTACATATGATATTGACATCATTTCCCAATAAAGTGCACTTAATTTCGATAATACAGTCGTATGTACTCTAACGTGAGGGCTGACGCTGCGTCGCACCATAAGTTATCCTTTAAACGCCAGTGTTGTCGACGTCCCTGGTAAGCCCACGATGTACACACAGCTACAACAATTAAAAAAACACGTCGATCCCCCTCGTCACGCTTGGGTCAAAGCCATAAAATACACCACAGAAGTACTCGCTGACTGCTTCGCATGAAACCGATTTCCACAACGCATGGGGTCTGCCGAATTTTTATGTAATAAAATTTGTCCTACGGAAGATGTACTTGATCACTTATACAGTGCGTGGTCATGACCACGCACTATATAGGCTACCTGCGGTGCGGGATGCCTATTCCACACTTGCGCGCCTTGCGCTCGAGCATCGCAGAGGAGGGTATCGCTCAGCAGGGGCTCTATAACATTACAGCAATCTGTCATGATTTTATTTTGTCCTGCCTGGCATGAAATTTAAGTAATCGGGGACCCAGATATGAGCGGGAACCAGTAAACGTTTTATAGCCCGGTCAAATGTTCTCCCTTTTCAGGAAATTCAGTTTCTTTCTTTGAAAACGAATAGCATCTCCACTGCTCCATATCCAAGCGGCTGTGAGTTGATGAGTGCGCAGAAGTGCCCAGAATTTTAGTTGTGCCTAGCCAGGACCACTGATCTCCACTAGGTTTGCTGGATGGCGCTTTGCTGCTGTCACGGCCGGACGCGCGCACGGCTACCGGATGTTTAAGGGCTCGTCCCGGAAGTGGGTCGTCTGCTGCGCTTGTCAGCCGCCCCATTAGCCTTCACGTTAGCTTGTAGTTCACACCTCATTGCATTTTTGAGGACGTAAGTTTCTTCCGGAACACAAATACTATGCTAAAGATAGATGGGGCGCGAATATGAAGCAGAATTTAGCAGAGAAATGGACGGAAAAGGTCCCTTGTGTCTTGGTTTTTGCGGACAAGGCGCAGTTCGAATGGGATTCACGCTGGCGAGCGGACACTACGACCGGCTTAAATATGAACGTCTTACAATAAACTAACAGTCGTGAAATCACTTCGCCGACAATCAACCAGCGGCCATGAAAGGACGATAAGCGAGTTCGATATCATCGCGAAAGAGGCTGACGGGCACAGAAGTTTCGGTTATGGTGCTGTTGCATGCTGAGAATAAAAACCTGCAGTGACTGCGCTGCTTGCTCCGGTTGTAACTTAAAAAAAAACGAATACATTAGAACCCTTGGCAGTACTGTAAGCAAAACTATGCGAATATATTCGTAACCAGCGTGTAGTGAAAGTGTTACCCTGGGTAAGTTTTGCAGGATTATTAGTAACTGCTGGGCTGTTACGAGTCGAAATTATGATATGATAATGAATAACGCTTAGAGAAGGGCTCCGAATAAGTTCGAGCACCTAGGGTTCGCTCACATTTGAACATCTAAATAACGCGAACTTCAGGGACGAAAGACAGGAGAATGCGACACACACAAGCGATACTGTCTTTCGTCCCTGAAGTTCGCGCTATTTAGATGTTTAAATGGAGTACCAACTAGCCAAAACATGCACTTCGCTCACATGCACTGACATCGCACAGTACACGGACTTCCAGCATTTCGCCTCCAGCGAATGCGACCTCCGAGGCCGGGATCGAATCCGCGCATTTCGGGTCGGCAGTCAGATTTGCTCTAGAGGAAAAATGTATGGCTTGATGAGCACATACATTGCTACTTTTGAGGGACAATAATCCAGTCTGCACATTGGTGCCTATTGGAAACCGACATTTTCTACTTTGATTCGCCAAGTGGTTAGAGCTTTTATCGGCAATTTTAGCAAATGCTGTACAGCTTATGGCTGAACAAGCAGGCATTTTTGGCGAAATGCGAACGACACCGGCCCAAACGTTGGAGCAGCTACGCTTGCACGGCGGCCGTTTACCGAACTTCCGGGATGAGCGCTCTAACTAACCGTGATACGGAGCGCTCTAAGCGCCATCTAGCAAACCTAGTGGAGATCAGTGGCCAGGACGGCTAAAATAGATTCCCACTCTAGTCCCCGATTAGCTTGTTTCATTTGGCTTATCATATGGTAGCCTGCAGCGATCGCGGCGTCTTGTAACAAGACAGTGGACTCGAGCACATTGAGGAGCCCTGCTTTCATGTTTGCCCCGTTACTTGATCTACCTCAGCAGGGAGACGATCAGCGTCCACGGTTTTCTGGACTAAGAAGACTGCACACCTGCAAAGGATTGTGTCTGTTCCTAATATTGTACATTTCGCTCTCTCCCTCTTTGTCAGTAACGATGAGTTCAGAGAGAGTTGTACACGCGCAAAAACAGATGAACATCTTTATACTACAACAGAAAGCATCTATTGTACACATATGAATCCATCTCGCCACCAGGTGGCGAGACACTGGAAGTTGTAAAGGAGTACGTCTACTTAGGACAGGTAGTAACCGCGGAGCCGAACCATGAGAGTGAAATAACTAGAAGAATAAGGGTGGGATGGGGCTCATTCGGCAAGCATTCTCAAATCATGAATGGTAATCTACCACTATCCCTCAAGAAAAAGGTATATAACAGCTGCATCTTACCGGTACTTACCTACGGAGCAGAAACCTGGAGACTTAAAAAGAGGGTTCAACTTAAATTGAGGACGACGCAGGCCGAGCGATGGAAAGGAAAATGATAGGTGTAACCTTAAGAGATAGGAAGAGAGCAGAGTAGGTCAGGGAACAAACGGGGGTTAAGGACATAGTTGAAATCAGGAAGAAGAAATGGATATGGGCCGGGCACGTAGCACGTCGGCAGGATAACCGATGGTCATTAAGGGTAACTGACTGGATTCCAAGAGGTGGCAAACGCGGGAGGGGGAGACAGAAAATTAGGTGGGTAGATGAGATTAAGAAGTTTGCAGGTATAACGTGGCAGCAGAAAGCACAGGACCGGGTTGAGTGGCGGAACATGGGAGAGGCCTTGCCCTGCAGTGGGCGTAGACAGGCTGATGATGATGACGATGATGATGAATCCATCTCGACCGCTACTATAAGCAGCCGCTGCCAATGTGATTGGCGGGCAGCCTTCTTAAATTACGTTCAGAAGCAAACACTGTCTGGCTATTCCGAAAAAAAAATGAGCTATTGTTCAGCACAGTTTTGTGCTGCTTATTGTGCGCGCTTCATATTAACACCGCGAGTTTTCGCAGACTTGTGACGTCGCGTAACAAGGAGGTGATTTTATGGCACATTAAAAATTTTTGACGAATAGCGAAGAACCAATGACAAGCAATACCGCCTATTGGAATCATTATTAAATTTTTACGCAGTCATGTGTACGTGGTAATTACGCGGTGGAGCACTTACGCGTCATTTGTTGCGTCGGTTTACGAGCAGGTGCTGTGAGCATGACCCAGAAAATTTTGCCCAATCGTTAACAGCTAACGACGTATACGGAAGCAAACAGTGCGGGGTAGTTTAGCGTTATAATCGCCCACATTTTTTCAAGAGAAATTTGAGCTTACACAGCTTACGAAGGCTATTTACTTGGAGGAACCGGAGGGGAGGAGTACAGGGCCGCTTCACCGCTTTTCCGTCCACTCCCCAACCAAGGTGGGAAAAGTAGGAGGACAAGGAACGACACCTAGTAAATAAATTCGTAGTCATTTATAATGTTATAACTATACACCACCAGCTCAATGTGGTTACTTTAAGTATTAATCGACTGAACGTGGTCTTCTTATTAAGAAACACTTTTTATTAGAGGGCTCTAACAGTAAAGAAATTGGCACTCGGCTTATCCTGAAGACTTCTGTGAAGTATCTTGCTTTGTTAGCCACATGTTTTGTTTAATAAGTGACAACTTAAGGCACTAGAGTCATAGCAGGATCCTTATACTCATCGCATCTAAAACGCCAAACTAAGAGAGGGAAGTTTGCTGATGCAATGCTTAAATGACCAGGTTAAACTTCGGTGTACTTTTTAAACTTCACGGTAATGTTGCCAAAATGTTATTAAACACTGCTGTGTTGGCGCGGTATACGGCGGCCCAGGCTGTACGATCGGTTGTTGCAGATTCTTCCTTGACTTAAAACAGGGTTGAAAAACAAGTCATTTGAGCAGCTCTCTGAAAATAAAGAATCATCTGAAATGATATATATATATATATATATATATATATATATATATATATATATATATATATATATATATATATATATATATATATATAGAGAGAGAGAGAGAGAGAGAGAGAGAGATACGGTGGATAGAGTGAGCGACGGCAGCCCCCCCCCACTCACGAACGAGTTGGTACGCCACTGACCAAGGTTCAACAGAACCGGGCTTAAAATACCGCCTTCTGGGACGCCACGGCACGTGTAGTGGTAGGACGTCGGGCCATCTTCAATATCTACAGAGAAGGACCTTCGTGCCAGATAACTTCGGATCGAACCAAATATTCGCCCTACAAGTTCAATTAAAAGAAGCGTGTCTAATATAGCTTGATGAGAAACGTTGTCATAAGCACCTTTCACATCAAGAAAGAGCGCAACTGCTAGTCGTTTCCTGCATTTATGCTGCTCTACTGATGACACCAGATCGATGACGTTGTCAATCGATGAACGGCCTCGTCGAAATCCCGCCATGGAGTCGGGGTAAACGTTGTGCCGTTCAAAGAACCATTATAGGCGCGCGAGAATCATGCGCTCCATGAGTTTCCCAAAACAACTGGCGTGAGCTATAGGCCGATTTGAGGTCAGCACCAGAAGTGATTTTCCTGCTTTGAACAGTGGCACCAGACGGCTGCGTTTCCATTCTAGATGTACGACGCAACTGCTGTACTCGGTAGGGGGTTTGTCGAACTCTTGTGGCGCACAGCCTCCAGTGGAGATTTTTGGAACCCACATACTACGGTTACCTGCAACAGCTTCGCAGATAAAAGTGTAAGACGGCTTTCGCCTTTGACACGTCTTAGGCGAATGCATGAAAGATGGCGTGACTTTTTTCCATGGCTATCAACCAGAGCCCTCGTGTCTCGCTACTTCGAAGTCGTCCTTTATTTACCATGAGCCGTGGATCCTTCAGCACGCTGTGTGGTGACAAGCAATTTGTCTTGGGATGCACTTGTGCTGCGGGGAAGCTTTCCGGTTAGTTGAAAATTTTATGATTGGTGCGTTGTGTTTTCCCATTGCACGACCAAAATGTTTTACAGCACTTCTTCGCAAGCACTAAACGGAAGAAATAGGCACTTGCAGCGCCATGAAAACGATGCGTATACTCTTCTGGCACGCACAAGCGACAAAAAAAAGTGACAGGTGCTTTTTTTGCAGCCATTTAACAAAGATTGTTTATACAGAATGAAATGGCTGGTTGCTTGAAGCCACGACAGTGGTTAACGCAGTCATGACATTTCAAATAGAAATCGACACGAAACAGCTGTCTTCAAGATATAGTGGCCAGAAAGCTAACCGAAAGAGCGGATTGCGTCTGGCATTTTCGGAGTGGCGGGAAGCCTGGGCCATAACACACGCGGACTCTGCGTACTCAATTCTAAAACTGCTTGAGGCAATATTCGTACACTACCACTCATGTTTAAGGTTGTCCTCCTATACCCGAAGCAACGCTACTGTCACTACGATTGATGCACGGCTAAAACGCCTCATTTCTTTGCTGAATTGAATAGCTAGCAGTGAAATTTATCTGTGATAGTTTTCGAACAAGACAGCGGATTGTGTTCAGATAGCACATCCAGCCTTTCGATCATGAAAAATGTGAGATCACCTTTGCAAAATGGCGAAATAGCCCATTGTTTCGTAGAAACTGTTTAATACGTTTGAAGCGCATGGTCACGCCATTGTACATCAGTATATACACCCAACCTTATTGAGATAAAGAGGAACGAAGGGGCACACACACTCGAGAAAAAAACCGTTAATGAATGATGGTATTGCGCAATATTGTCTAGGATCGATATTCGAAATAATAAAACACAAGGATCTAATGACCGTTTTACGGAGAGGCGATATGATAGCCCCAATCAATTAAATTTTAGTTATATGAAAGCAACCCATAAAGATATTCTTGATAGCGGCACATCTCCCACAGCACATCGCGACGTTTCTTCAGAGGATTCGGCTGGAAGTGGCGTGCAGAAATAGTTTCCTACCCATGATGCACCGATCCAACTCCTCCGAGTACTGCTGTGGTAATGAAAATATCAATGCTGGCCACGTTCTTGTGGAATGCGTAAACTACTCAAGTAAAAGAAGAAAGTTTGAGAAGAAACTAGCAAGTTTTCACAAATAACTCTTCACGTTTCAAAAGCTACTTGGGCCTTGCCCACAGAGGCATCTTGAGCAAAAGGCCAAGACTTTCACAACACTCCACTCCACTCCACTACATAAGCGCTTTTCGTGAGCAGCTAGGCGTGGCTGTATACGGGGTGATGTGTCAATAGGTATACTGTGGGTAGAACGTTGACAAGAATTTGTGCGTGTCAAGGTTCTATAGCAAAGTGAACTCCTGCAAGCCAACTGTCCTATTGCCACGTTATTTTCTTTATTTTTTAAAGTTCGGTATATTTTTTTCCTTACTTGTTCATTTTCGTTTCTGGCTAACCATTCCTCCTTTTACCAGCGGAGCTGATGAAGCTCAAGATTTGTTCGGTGATGCTCGTAAAACTCCGTCGAGTGATGACGTCACTTAGCAATGAGTTGGGCGAAGGAGGAAGAGAGGAGAAGACAAGCGGCGAGGACAAGGAGTAGAAGTCAATAAAACAAAATAAAATTTGTTCGGCGAGGCGGGATTCGAACCCGCGTACCCACGGTCCAAAGGCTACCGTCGCAAACCACTCGGCTATCCAGGCACGAGAGCAGAAAGAGTGCTTAGGGGAGCCTTATGATTGCGTTCCTATGGGCGAGAGAACAAGAAAAGGATCGAGAGAAAGAGAAACAGGAAGAGCGAAAGAAAGAGAGAGAAAGCGAGAGAAGAAGGAGAAAGAAATAATCAGAGAATTGAACAGATAGGAATGTACACAAAAGAGAAAGAAAGACAAATAAACAGAGATAGAGAGAGAGAGAGAAAACGGGTCTCAACTGGGCTTTAACATGGTAATTTCTGTAGGCGGGGCTTTGCTGGTATGCTAAGGAAGCACGCCCAGCTGCCGATGTTGCTTCAGGTTTGGCACTGGAAACGCAAAGTGGCCATATATATATATATATATATATATATATATATATATACGATATATATATATTATATATATATACTGTATTGCTACAGTTTCTCCAGAGATATATATATATATTAATATATATATATATATATATATATATATATATATATATATATATATATATTATTATATATATATATATATATATATATATATATATATATATGTTTATATACACGCTGGAGAAACTGTAGCAATACAGTACCCCAGGTTATATTGGCCTCAATAGCTCAGAATTGCTAGAAGCAGTCGACATTACGCACGAGTTGACGAACGGTGTCGCCCTTTTGTGCCCACGGTTTGTTTTATGTGCCATTCACAAAGTGCATTTCCTACACCAAGAAAATACTTGTAAAAATGAAGTTTTTCACAATGCGTTTATTTGCTCTAGGATCAGCAATTGTTGCCAAGCCTTCCGCGCTGCGGTAGCCCCCCTGCATAGCTGAGGCCATGACGTCTGAAATGAGTGATCGTTTTATTGTTGCAGCGTAGGTTTCAAAGTGAGGGAGCAGTGGAGAAAGACATCGGAATAATTCCAAGAAGTGCGATATATGTCAAGCAATGTTTCAAAACGAACACATTCACACTCACTAAGAAGGATCCCTGTGCGTACACACATTTCACGTAACACTTGAGCGCACTCAGTAAGCAGCGCCACTGGGACCGTTCGGAGAGCCATGGGGTGTGAGGTTTCTAGGGTATCGCCCCACTTCTCTCAGTTTAACGTGTTATCCACAGCAATAAGATCCCGAATGACAGGTGTTTTGGGCTGCTTGCCATGGTTTCACAATTCCTGCCACAGTAAAGTGAAATAAAATACTGATAAGGTTCAATTTTTTAAAAGTGTTTGCAGTGCAAGCACTTAAGTGCTGTACGAAAGGCGTCACAGTGACGAACGGAAAGAGGGACGCATTTCACTTGCTCAATGTTGTAAAAAAATGTCGCGGCCGAGAAGCGTAGTATTTTTTTCGCTAAGTGCACTCAATGTTTAGAAGTCGCGGAATTGGCGGTAAACGACTTTCGGCGGCTGAAACCTGTATTTAGTTGAGACGAAGTTTACACAAAGCATTTTTTTTTGCAGGACGACCTTTAAAACCTTTGTTCGGGCTAGAAAACCTCGCCTAAAGTAGATTTAATCAAAATACAGAGTGATGACCAGGACCCCTTGTTCGTTCTCTCTCGTTCAGAGTTGCGTCTGAAATTGTTTTGCAGAAGTATTATTACGGCTTTGCGCCACACATTGTGCTGCACTAGTTATGGAAGGAGTAAACCAAGCTATGTTTCTACGCTTTACAAACGTAGTCTATGAAATGAGTTATCATCAGGATCGTGCTACATCGGCATACGTGATCACACGTCCTTCTTGTAACGCTTGCTACTATTTAGGCTAAGAGAGAGCTTTACTAAGAGAAAGACACAGAAACCAGCATGTTGGCTGCTTCTATTCACTGGAAAGAATAGCTGCGACAATGCAGGTGACCCGCTGCTTTGTAATTTATTCACGTAGCTCAAAGGCTCCAGTATGAGCATTGCGCCAGGGGAAATCAGTTCCAGCCTTGAAGAAGACAAGTCCACTTGTCCGAAACGTTGGCTCGAGCATCCACCCCCTGTTTTACGGATTTTTTCAAGCAGTACACATGTTATAGAGTTACATAAGCATCAACGCAGTGAGAATCAAATAATAAACAAAGAATGCGCTATAACTAAAAAACAAAGAAAAACAATCTTGTGGGTTGCTCAGAATACACTTGTGGGTTGATCAGAATACAGTAAAGATTAGACTTACCGCGAATGCTGACATAAGTACAAAACAATAAATTTTGGAAGTCTAGAACAAAAACAAATGCTGGTTGTTATCTAATATAAAGCCAAATATTGCTCTGGATTTGTTGTCTGAAGGTTACTGTATCGTTAATGTTAGTGATGTTATCAGCAAGACCATTCCGAAGCGTAATAGGCATGTGGCAAAGCAAAGCAATTGAACGCGTTAGTGTGAGTGAAGATGCGCTGAGCACTCAGATCGTTTATGCAGACTTGCAGATGTGCGAGAGGGACGAAAGAGTGTTGCGGTGAATCGGTGGAGGTTTTGCATGATTTGGCGCAAAAGAGAAAGCAACGCGCCCTTCCTGCGTGATTCCGAAGATGAAAGCGCCTCTTTTCATCTCCGTGCCTTTTCCTTTCAATGGAGAAAACACGGGCTGTGGGTTGCGTCGTCAGAATATTAAGCGTATGCGGCTTGAGATCTATAGAGCCTTCCAGTCAGGGTTTCAGCCACAAATTTATTTCGGGGGCGAGAGGTCCTGCTCCCTTTCAAATATATGAGATAGTATGTGAGGAATTTACTTTAAGATATGTGTTCAAGTTTCACTCAAGGGCTAAGGAGTAGCCGGCGCCATAATTGTGCGCCAACATCTCCTTATATATCATATCAATAAAAAAAAATGAAGAGAAAAGCACCGTCCCGTAACTGTCTATCCTGACGATGACACTTCAACAGGTCGGCGCGCGTGCGTGTGCCTGTACATGCGCGTGTATTTATAAATATACAAAGTGTTAAACTTTCGGGGGCGTGTAGTTGGATCTTCCGAAGACAAATTTTTGTCGACATGTGACGTCAGCATGACGTCGCAGGACGACAGAATTTGTGATGTCATTATGGCGTCGTCGCGACGTCACTATGATGCCACATAACGTGACATCACATCCATGGTGACTTCATCGCACGACCTCGTCGCGCCCGTAGCCACAGGGGGGGGGGGGGGCTTGTCCCCCCCTTGAAATTTTGGTGAAGTAGGTGTTTTTACCAAAAATAAATAATAAAAATAGACATTTTTCTCAAATAGTCAATGTTTTCAGCAAGTGGGCCCACTCCACCCCCCCAAAAAAAAAAAAATCTTGGCAACGGGCCTGTGTCTTCCGATCGCAGAGGCGCTGCAAAACCACGTGAGGTGCAGGAAGCTGGCAACGCCTCCGATCCCGGAGGAAGTTCTATACCACGCTGCGTGCGGAAAGCTTCCAGGGAGGGGGGGGGGGGAGAAATGATCAATACAATTCACTGAGAAGAAAAACATAGCTTTCTTCTTCGAGTCGCCTTAGGCAAAATGCATGAAGGACTCTGTGACTCTTTTTCGCTTTTTTGTCGTTAGGAAGAGCGGAGTTCTAACAAGCTGCAATATTATTCTGTATAGCAATTATATAAACCTTGTCGCTGACCACAAAAGGGGGAAATTTGTCGATAAAAAACGTACCCTGCTTGCGTGGGAAAGCCTGGTTGCTAGTGCATCAAACGGGCGTTTACACTAATTGATCAGCTCTAGGAGCACGAACTTTGTCTTTTACACTATGCTCTCATCAAGTAGCATCTTTCCTTCCCTTGTTCTCTTCGACCGTGCTTTAATAGTGGTCAGATTTTTCGACGAGGCAGTCCTGTAAAAAAAACGGCAATGCATGACTCAGGAGTTATGGAATTTGGAAAGTTCAATATATATGTAAATTTAGAAGGAAGCAACAAACCATTTATTTGTAAATGTCTAACGCAACAGAACAAGCGCTAGGTTCTAGAAAACCGGCAGACAGGAAGTCGCAGGACGTTGTATGTGGCAACCGCTGTGCACTCTAAAGAAAAAAATATATCCCAGCCCAAGCACTCCGTACATATGGTTGAGCGGCGAAGCTGACGCGTGCGGCCTCGGTGTTAAACAGTGGCTTAATCCCGACGTTGTATTAAGACATTTCCCAATTATCAGCATCGTCTGAACGGTGACACCCGCCGGTCTTTGTGGATGTTAAGGAAGACGTCACAGAGTTGACGTATATCGCACACACTTCAGAATCATTGTTTCAAAGTTCGACGCGTTCGAGGAATGCCATTTCCTGCACGAACCAGCGTTGCGTGTCGTCGTCGTGTACCCTGATGCGTTCGAGCAGCTCAATTAAGCGGTCCCAATGAACTTCGGGGGCAGACAGAAATACTGTTGGCTTGCCGAGTAGCGTTGTGATTGGGAACACCTCCTTCTTGCATTTCTGCCAGGAATGGACCGTGTTTGGGCAGACGCGGGACCACTAGTCGTTCCTCGACGACGTTGAGCCTGTCGGTGGGTAAACGTAGCCGTTAAAGGGGCTTAAATTTGGCATACTGCCTTTGATTAGTGATTCCTTGCATGTCCTACAGACCCGAAACTGACCGACGTCAGGAGCAGCTGGGGAACCACCGCGTCAGTCCCTCCACGGCACTGTTCCGTTGTTGTTGAGAGCGGATCCCGTCGATCGTAAGCCAGGCTGTTGTCGAACGACAGGCGGTCGCAGACGTCGAAGCCCTAGCCAAATTGCCGTTCGAGAAACTACCGCCGAAAGAGGGCGTTGGCCCTGGCGAACGCGTTGCGCCACTGCCATGTTGACGCTACTCTGCCGGCGCTGCCGATTCCTTGTCGCCTCCGCCAAGCATCCGCCAGCCATGGAGCGCATGCTTGTGTCCGATGTAGAGAGCCGAAGGCACGCGCTCAATGGCACGCACTCTGCCGGCGCTGCCGATTCCTTGTCGCCTCCGCCAAGCATCCGCCAGCCATGGCGCGCATTCTTGTGTCCGATGTAGAGAGCCAATGGCACGCGCTCAATGGCACGCACTGTGCCGGCGCTGCCGATTCCTTGTCGCCTCCGCCAAGCACTCCCCCGCGGGGCCCGGAGCCACTGACCACATGGGAGGAATGGGAGACCCTGCTGCGCTCGACGGACCCGGCCAAGCAGAAGATCGCCACTGACCGGGCTGCCCACGTCATGGAACTGCATGAACTCATGAACGCATAGCGCAGTGGGGTCGTGCGGGGACCCTGGGACGTACGTGCCCAAATCCCTTGGTCCAATTAAGTTTTACCTCCTCCTCCGCCAGCCATGGAGCGCATGCTTGTGTCCGATGTAGAGAGCCGAAGGCACGCGCTCAATGGCACGCACCCTGCCGGCGCTGCCGATTCCTTGTCGCCTCCGCCAAGCATCCGCCAGCCATGGAGCGCATGCTTGTGTCCGATGTAGAGAGCCGAAGGCACGCGCTCAATGGCACGCACTCTGCCGGCGCTGCCGATTCCTTGTCGCCTCCGCCAAGCATCCGCCAGCCATGGCGCGCATTCTTGTGTCCGATGTAGAGAGCCAATGGCACGCGCTCTTGGGTGCGACGTAGAGAACGACGTAACTAAGGGCGCAGCCAATGGAAACCATTATCGAAACATGTAGCGAACAGTTTTTCCTTTCGCCAAGCCATGTACAGCTTTCGCTGTAAAAAAATAAAGAAACAGGGTGCATGTTACAATTTTTGGTGAGTCCTGTCTTGTCCCATATATAATTCTTTTTAAGTATACTCGTTAACTCTCATCTAGAGAGTCGTGCCTCTCACGACGGTCCCAAGGCAGTGGAATGACATTCAAATATAGTTAATATTTAAGGCGAAAGCTTGAGATGCCTCGTCAAACACGAAATTTGACGTCGGCGAGCCACGTCGGCGGCGTGAAGAACGAGTAATGTAAAAAATAATCGTAATGAGACAACGTCTCAATGAAGTCACAGATGGCCAAAATTTCTGACGTCATCATGACATCACAGTGACATCACGTGACGTAACGTTACATGATGATGCAACGTTACGGCAATGCAAATCCAGGTGAGGTGCCTCCCATCTTAGAGCCAGTGCAGAACCACGTGAAGTGCACAAGGTGTTTTGAAGGGTGGCGTGGCAGCATCACTACGTAGTCTGAGAGGAAAAAGACGATGGCTTTCGCTTTCGAGTCGTCTTAAGTGAATACATAAGGGACCCTATGAGTTTTTTAAAGAGAGTTTTATACGCAACAAGTGAGGGCTCAGAAAAAGGAGTAAAACTATACTCTTTTCATTTTCTTAAAATCGCTGGGACAGAATCAGCGGACCTTTACGTTGTCGTTGTGATAGCGCCTTTCTCCTGTCCGGAGGTGAGCAATCAAGGGCGCTGGACACTGCTTCCCTACGCACCTGACTCATCTGAATACACTCTAATCTCACGTGTTGCCAGTGCGCCGTAGATGGTCGACAGTTAGAGGGTCGGTTTTTCTTTATTGACAAATTAGAATAAATTAGATTACAAATTCGAGCCGGCACAATGCATATTCACTTTAAGGAATACTGTATAGGTGCAGTTTCGAGTTGTGCGTTCCTAGACTATTCATCGTTAACAAAGCAGCCCCTTTTTCCGCGCGTAGAACGTTTGAGGAAATAAAAAGGGCAAAAGAGGACAGAGTGCTCACACTTGCAACTTATTTTATTGCTCAGATAATATATATATATTATATATATGGGCACGTAATTCGGACACGACGTATCGGTCGGTGGGCAGGCCTTCACCTGGCATTTCCGGACGAAGGTCGGGCCTACGGCCGAAGCGTCGGAATAAATTGTTCGTGCTGCTCGGGCATGGGTAAAAGCACTAGTCCACGTTGCACGGTGTTTTCAAGCTTAAGTATTGAAATAAAATTGTGTACCACAGAATATGATTTTTTTTTTTCGTTTTTCCTGTTTCTCGGCTCTTGCGTTGCCCAGCTCTTACGTTTATTTCTCACGCTCCACTGAAAAACGCATCAGCGGGGTTTCACTGTTCATATCCTGAAACGTTCTGCGCATGGAAAAATGGCGTTTCCTTGTAAAATATGTACCACCAACCAGCCCTAGCAGCGACTTTGCTCCCGGACTGTGTGCCGAAAGGTACTCGTGCTAGATTTGATATTCGCAATGCCCACGAACTATAGGTGGCGCGCCGTGCTTTTCAAGATGCGCCAGGAGGAGGGTCAACCCGTTTGTTAGCATAGGAACAAATAGGACGTGCGGACGTGCGCCCGTGCCACTTTCACCGGATGAAGTCATGAGCCGCGCTGAATTGGATATGAGACTAAAATACTTTCCCAAACCATGGAAATTGTGCAAAGTACCCCCCACCTAATTATTTGCTGCGGTGTGAAAGGTTATATTTCAGCTCCGTTACCGTGCATAACGATGCTTTGCGAAATCCTGTGCGTGCTACATAAGACTGCATGAACTAAAATTGACGTATAAGCTGAACGGCACTCCGAGGTAGTACGTACCGAGCCTGCCTGACGGATTTGCCGCAGTAGTACGCCGCCAGTGAGTAGCGTCATCGCTGGAGCACGGGACCGCACGTTTAACGTGGTTATGGTTTGCAAACATAATACGCCGTCGTCATTACTTGCGCAGTCGGGAACGCGGTATTACGTTTTCAACGGAACACGAGCATTTAACATCACATTCAATAGCGCTTGTGTCACAGCCACGCTGAGACTAGCCGTGTGAAATTCACTTCACTCGCATGTTGCAGATTCGATCAGCCCGATCCAAACATGAATATCGAGAAGAATGCACACGTATGCTTTTCGCAACGTCGAAGAAGTTAGCCGAGAGGCGTGGATTGTGGCCGTGACTGCATGTTCCATCGCTCTAACCATTTCGCTTCGCTGGTCGAGCTCGAGCGTGTTGGCGATGCGGCGCTCCATAATATCCACAATAATTGTGATACATGCAACGCACAAGAGGAACTATGCTTTTATTCTGATCTCGCTCAAGGATATCATACGTTAAATACAATCAAAGTGACTTACGAGCGTGAAAGAACATTAACGCACGAGGGGACGTGAAGTGCAACTCGCTCCTCGAGAGTTCAGCTGATCGTTCATCGTCGCTGTCACAGCTGTCACTCTCGGTGCTTTCACAGTCTATATGTCCAGTGAAAAATCCTCGTCGTCAAGATGGTTTCTTTCAACATCACTGCTGAAAGCAATCCGAAGAAATTCCTCCGCTGAACGACTGCGACCACTCCGCGTCACCACGTTTACAATTAGAGAGACGTCTGGGCGCGAAGAACATTATGCTCTCCGATCGGTCAACGAGCAAATCGCTTGCAGTGTGCTGCCACCTATCAACAAACGTACAAAAACAAACGGCGCAGCGCTGGCTATGAAACCAACACCAATACACTGGCGAAGGACGGTGTGGAAAGCGTTCGCTCCACAAAAGGCGTGGAGCAGACGCGTCCTCGAATGATTGAAACGTCGCTCGAACGATTAGTAACAGCGCTTTGCTGACAAAGGATAGAGGCATATTTTAATGTATCGACAACTTGAGATCGCTCAGTTTTACAAGAGCACATCGCGAGCCCGCGCGACCTCCCGCGTACAGTGTTATGGGATTCATGCTCTACAAGAAACACTGACCAATGCTATATGCAAGTAAAACAGGGTGAGATTCAACTGAATATGTCAGACGATAACATTTAACTAACCTATGTGGCTACAGAAAGCCTCGCGAAGCTGATAGTATGCGTACGCTGTGGGCCAGCATTGAAAGTGCGAGTTGCCACATATTTTCACGAAAACTTCGCGTCTCTCAAGAACGAATCAGATTTGTCATGTCACGGAGGGCCCGGTCTGTTCACTGATGCAGGGAACATGCAAAGTCGTAGTGTTCCTTCCTTGCCAATGCGTTAACACTGAGGTTAGCACAGCCGAACAAGGGAGCGACTGCGTAGTGCTGCCATTTTATCGTCTACTAACCCTCCTCGAGAGGACGCTCCTGAATTCCGCTTGGCGGCGCGACAGTCTATGGGCATTGCGAATATTGTGCACTGTTAACACTATATGGATGGTTATTCTCATCCATGTAGAAGAGCAACTTACCCTGACTTCACGGGATAGCTGCGCCATCTGGCGCCTAGTGCGGACACCTTCCGCATAAAAAGACTGAAAGGAAAAGAAAAACTCATAAGCGCTGTACTAGAATGCAATGTCAGTTTTTTTTCCAGATTTTTGCTACCTAAGTCGATCCTCGCGCTACAGTCGAAACCGAAATAATTATATTTTTTTCCAGGACGGAAATAAATGTCACCCCTCGCGTTACAGTGATGGTCGCGTTACGATTGAGTAAATGCGGTCCTGCGATACCTAAATAGAAATAAACGAGAGGAGAATAAGCAAAACTTCAGAGTATGGAATGGTCATATAGAACGTATAGCATTATTTTTTAATTACATCACTTAGCATATGGAGATCGCTAGAGACAACGTAATGAAACCTGTCTAGCCGTAATTAGTCATTAATAGTACGTTTATATGGGAAACTTGGCTTTCAGCGCTTTAGATGTTCTATTTACACTTCCTAATGGAATAATTTTGAAACTTTTCTTTTCCACAGCCAGCTGCATGTTAGTAAAACTTCAATGTTAACAATTTTTAATAAACGAACTCGAGCTGTTTACGACCAATCTGAAGATGCGTATGCGTTTCTGGAAGGTGTAGCTTCATACAAAAATGTTTGGGGACAAACTATTGTTCAAATCTTCATGAAAAAAGAAATTGTGATACCAGTGGAAATATGCACCGTTTAGCATTTTTTAGCGTTTTTTTTTGTAATATACGCGCTATATCTAAAAATAGCTTCCATGCGCCTTCGATAGAACACTTGAGTACTAGTCAATGAAGAAAGTCTAATTCAGTCGTTCCTCGAGGGACACGACGGCAGTACTGCCGCGAAAACATGAGCTGCATCTAGAATGAGCGCAGATACTTCCCTCTCCCACCAACTTTGTCACAGATGGGTAGGAGAGCACACCGACAGAGCTCTACTCCGCGAACAGCGCGGCCAACTCCACAGTGGGAGATTCAATAGTTGCAAATGCAGGGGCGTAGCCAGAAATTTTTTTCGGGGGGGGGGGGTTCAACCATAATTTATGTATGTTCGCGCGTGCGTTTGTATGTGTGCGTGCCTATATACGCAAGCAAAACTGAAAAATTTCGGGGGGGGGGGGGTTGAACCCCCCAACCCCCCCCCTTGGCTACGCCCCTGTTGCAAATTCGCCGTGTCTTGCCTTGTTTTTCGAACTGTTGCGAGACAACCGCCAACTGGAGCTCGCATTGTGGACGAGCCTTCGCACTATAGACGAGGCCGACGACAGCGACAGAGCCAGTTCTGCCCTCAAGAAAACACACAGCCAGTTCCCCAAGCAGAGTCGCAGCTTGGCCGGGACCGACGACAGCAATGCAGCCGGTGCCGCTCCCCAGAGGCATTGTCGGCTGCTCCGCGCAGTCGCACTCAAGGCCGAGTGTGACGACGAAGAATGACACTGGGACTGTGGCGCGCGCGCAGCTAGCACCAAAGAGGTAGACGAGGAGGAGAATAAGAACAGCCGGCTCAGTGTAGGGGTGCGCCGTCTCTTGTCTGTCTGCATTATTGTATATACATTTTTCTGCGTATGCTTGGTTCTGCAGAGCGGCCTGTAGCATCAAACGCTGTGTTTGTTTCACGGCGACCTCTAACCTACGTCACAGATAGGACATAAATTGTGTTTTGCGAAAGAGCGGATGGCAATGAATTTTAATGGTTATAAAAGGATGCCTGCCAAAAGGAAAGAAAATGATGGGAATGCACGTGGTCGCCCTGCATTTTCCCGATGTCATTCTATGTTGTGGAGGTTCCGTTTCTTGCGCATCTTCATGCGGAAAACGTATAGCAAATTGTTCCTCATCCAGCGAACCAAAAAACTATCATCACCATGAACAGGTATGTGCCACATAAATTGGGTAAATCTCATTGCACACAACTTCCACTAAAAAGGAAGAAGGCAACAGCCAGTCGTACAAATGGCTGTGAAGTGATGGCAGCCAAACGAAGACACAGAGCACGTACCAGAGGATACTAGGGAACGGGAAATGAACGGTGGCTGCGAGAAGACCCCAAGCGATGGAAGGGCTGCGTCAACGGCGACGTGCCTGTAGATCTATGAGAGGTGCGAACGCTCGGTTTCAGCGCGAGGTTCTGGCTGCAGTTAGGACACCTGTGTCGTGTCCCTGACTATCTGTGGTTTAACTCAAACCTCTCTAGATCTAGGAGAGGAGCGGGCACTTGTTTTCACGCGAGGTTGTGTCTCTGCAGTTTGTACAACCGTGTCGGTCTGTGACTGTCTATACGCCTGGTGCGCGCCGACGGAGTGCCATAGGCGGCGAACTCAATCGTGCTCTCGGGAAAGCAAGCAGACGGCCGCCGTGGTTTCCTACGTCGTTGTACTGTGTTTCCGCGTTGTTCACTTTCCGTAGTGAAATAAGCAACGTTCGTCGTATGTGTGGTGACCGAAACTTCAAGGGAGTTGAATAAAGAATTGCTGTTGAGTGGAGTGCTCAACACCAAAAAAAACGCGCCCGGAACACGGTTTTACTCACTTACCGCAAGGCCTCCTGAGAAGAGCGACGGAAGCAATGGATCGCCGCTGTTCGTGGCAAAGACGAGTCGCTTCGTCATTGTGCAGGTTAACACGTCGCTTCTTGTTCTAATGCTTTCGTTCTGCCATATCGGTGCTCGCTGGATGCACGCGATCATGTTGACACTGGTAGACGACCAACGTTATCAGCCTGAGCATGCGTTGGTTCGGTTCGACCGCCGTGCAGGGCACTTCGCTCAAACATTCTATATTTCAGAAGTGTTGTAGTTCGGGCGAGTTGGTCATCCATGAACTTAGATGTAACTAGCGCGGTACATGTACCGCGCTTCCAAGCTAAGTTCTATATTTATTATTTACAGAAACAGAAATGCAGCAATGGTTGACTTCAGAAAGAACAAGAAGTGATTGAGACGTCACCTTGTAAGCAAAAAAAAAAAGCGGATGTTCACCACGAGCTGCACCTCATAGCTGGATCTTGTTACGCTGGTCTGCGCGACGCACCTTTGATATTCACCGGCATGACGATTCACTCCACGCGACGTTCGTTCTCCTCCGCAGTCGGTCATCACATGTCTTCTCGCGATCCTCTTCAAAACTTGTCACTGTCATCTCTTGATACTTAACTCACAAAACTAGATCATCAAACAACACGTCTTCTGCGTTCGAGCGAACGATGCTATCGCTAGAACGACTAACTTCTTCGCCGACTAACTCCTCACTGACTGACTCTGCCCCCGCGCGCTTGCTGCGCTTGCATTGTCTGTATCGGCTAGCGCCTCGGTTCGGGAAGGTGCGTATGATTCGTCTGTGCGTAGCACAGCGAAAGCTAGAGAAAGGGCGAAATCCTCTCACCGATTCGTCTGCGGAATCAGACGGCGCCGCTGGCTCGGCTTTGCTTTCTCGAATATCCCGATTCTTTCGCGTTCGTTGGCTGTGTCGGTGGCGTCTTCTGCGAGAGGGTAAGAGGCGCGCGGGCGCGCTCCCGGCGCCTTTTTTACTTGCTTTTTCGATGCGCGCGCTCTGTCGCGCACGAACCGTCGGCGCCAGGCTTTCATGCCGTGGTTCGAAATCGGCGACGTGCCCTCAGTTAAGCGCTCGTTCGTGACAACCATCGTGCACAAGTCCATTTTCGTAGAGGCCCACGCCTCTCCTGCAGCTGCCAGTAACCTCTCTGCGCTGGAATCAACGTAGAAACAACAGAGTATCACCTAGCTAAAGCCTAGCAACGACCCTAGAAGCAGCCTAGTAACAACCTGCATCACCAAGCGAGGGCCTAGAAACAACCTATACTCGGGGACAACCTTCTGTGGCAATAAGGGAAAGCTACGGGGGCGGAGCGTCTGCACATGTATTGCTACGCGAAGTAGTCCGGTTTGGCGCGCGTCTCGTAACGCCGTGGAAAGTGATGGCTTTTCGACGACGAGATTTCGACGCAAACGCTGTTCAACGGCTAAGGCACGGGTAAAAGGCGCTACGTTTTCAAGCACGCAAAGAGGCAAATTGAAAACGTATCAAGTAAAATAAATACAAATATCTCGCTTGTGTGCGCTGCGTTCCGTCTCAAAAAGCTACACGTAGGAAATGAAGAAGTATTTTATATATCTCACGCAGCAAATACGGACGCAATTGTGGGACTACATTCATTAGCGGTAGAATACGTGCATTGTGGCTCTGTAGCTTTCTCTTCATTGCCACAGAAAGTTGTCCCCGAGTAAAGATGCAACCAGATTAGCCTTCAGAATCGTTCAGTTTTCGCCGCTTCAAGCCTTGCGGGGCTCACTGCAAGTTTCGCCAATTTTTGTTTAGCCTCTACAGAACTCCGCTATACGGGAAGGCTTATAGCGGAGGAACACCAGATAGCGTGTGCTAGAGAGTGCAACATCACCTGCATCGACCTATGGTCAAAATACGCCCGCAACGCCCGCGTATGCTCGATGTAGAAAATAATAAGCTAGCCACCACAACCTAAACCGGAACATTGCAAATAGCGCCAAAGAAAGTTTGTTTGGCTAACTTAACTTTTGCTTGCCTTATTCGCCTTGCGTTATCTTTTGAAAAAGGATCAACAAACTATAGCCGACGTCAAGTTTGCGCCAGCTGTGCAGGATAGGAAAAACTAGCAAATACAGAATATATGTCCTCCTAGATTCTGAAAATGCCCATCGCCACTCACTAAGCCTACAGCATCGACGGCTCTTGAAAACGGTGTCGAATCGACGCGAAAACCTAGCTGTCTAAGCTTCGAGACATTAATCTAAAGCAAATACAACATCGTTTCGGAGCAAATTAGCCACAGAGCGCACGACAACCACTTGGCAGATTCTAGGTGAACGGCAACCGCTTTTGTTGTTTTTCGGGTGTTTTTAATCACCCGGGGCATTCCGGTAAAGCGCGCGCAGGCGTTGTTCACAGCCGATATTTCGTTGTACACCTATGCGTATTGCGGAATACCGGACAAACGAAACAACTTGTAATTTGTGCTTATTTCACGTGGGCAATAAAAGGAGAAAGATCATGACTGATGCCTTCGTCATAGGAATCGGTATAACGCGAAAGTGAAACGAGTGCTTACTGTGCAGTGACATATGAGATCTTGTACAATGCCTATTGGTGTTTGGCAGATACAGACAGTTTGAGGTATCTGCACCCTCGTTGGTGCTTTGTGGCACATCTCCATCGCGACGGCTAATGCCCATGATCACGATCTAGCCGTTGTGGTAGCTGAAGTTTTTAACATATACCTGGACACATAATATCATGAATACCGCGCGAAAATGACATCAACAAGCACATAATAAACATTTGTACTCGATATGCACTTCTTCAAAGCGTCATCAATTAAGGAGGGAAACGGCACGGTGTGCGCTCTCGAGTAATAGGATAACCTGTGCCTGTGCCCACTACCACACTGCGCTTCAGCAACACGGGAAGCAGAGGTTTGTAGCTGGAGCTGCGTCTGGCGTCTGTCTCGCTCCACCCAAGGCACGACATGCGCCCGTAGACATCGTTGCCTTTCTGCGGCGTTTACTGCAGCAGTTTATTAGTCGGTGCTATCGTGCTCGAAGGAGTCGGTGGCGACCACACATTTGCTGCATGGGGAAGTTGCGCTACTCCGACAACGAGCCGTCACACACACGCTAACGCGAAGAGAAATGCAAAGAACGTAACTGCGTCTAGGGCGATTTCTCGATGCTAGCGACGCCAGTGTTTGTCACTGTATTGAGACGTTTCAACCATGGCCATGCTTTAACTGCATCGTCGCTGAATCGTTTTTTAGTGGCGCTAGTAAGTGTCATGCCGCATTACTTCACTGCACGGCTCATAGACAGCGGCACCGCCTCGCCCGGTCTATTCCCGCCAGCGTCACTTAACCCCGCTAACAGAAAGCAGCGTGCAACTCAGCTTGTGTGCGAGGTATCAGGTGCGTTTGCGGAGTGTCATGTATTTGCCTCGTTAGCTTAGTCGGTAGAACACCGGGAGCTTATAATCGCGGAGCCAAGGGGTGGTAGGTTCGATTGTCACCGGGGAACGCTTTCTTACACTTGTAGCGAAGCGTTCGAACTTTGTAATGGGTCGTCCTCTCGAACACCTTCTTGTGGGTCGCCCTCTTCGGCTCTTTTCGAAGAGAACGCAGCTCACGCTGAGAGTCGGCGCCGCCTTGACTGTCGCTGTATCGTGGCCGCTAATAAAGCTCTTTATACACTGTTTTCCTTCTCAATTTTAGCGTCCATTTTATCAACGTCATATCCGTGACGGAAATGCGCCGCTAAAATCTTGGTGGACCCCGGCAGAAAACACTTTCGAGTTAAAAGAAGCGAAGAAAAAAATAAACAGAAGAACAGAGAAGACTTTGGAGGGCACACTACCTCTTTGTCTGGCTCCGTGTCCCACCAGCATAAGTACAGCGACGTGAACTGAAAGTGGAAGGAGTGAGAACTTTCTATTATTTGAAGTACTGCAATATTTCAATACCAATACATTATATGACTCTGTCTGCAAGACATAATATTATTTGGAACAGCGAGTGTTAAATTGTTTTTGAGCATTGACGTGGCATTGACACACTAATTCTCGAAACACGAAAAGCAAAAATAATAAAAGAAAACAGCGAGAGCGCCATTATTTTCGTTCCCTATCCTGGAGAATATAACACACGGCCAGATTTTTATTACCCTCAGCAAAGTATTCACATGGGAGTGATGTTGCCGCGTAGTATTCGTGTCGCACAAATGCTTGACACTAGTACATTGAACCCATACACAGTGTTTAGCAGCGGGAAAATGACATCTCACATTATATACAGTAACTACTACAGAAGGGCTTACTTCAGCGCACCTGGTCTGTTAGGCGTGACTAAAATATATTATTGTTTAATCTCATGTTTTGCACAAACCGACCGCTGTATTGACATGGACTGTCGTAATATTCGAGTGCTATCTGCATAGGATTCAGTTCCATCATCCCATGAATTTGCACCGTGCTTCTTTCTGACAGTGGAAGCCTCAGCCAGCCTAAATAATTGAAAACCAGACGGAAACTTCACACGTTTCGAGTGTTACAGGCGCTGCTGGAATAAGCCACTCGTTTTTGTTGGGTCGTACTCCTGCTCCGTGAGATCCGCATCGATTCACGGCGAGTAATGGTGCTGCACCAGAATCGGCAGATATTGTGTGCCGCAACCCTGACATGATTACGACGCACACATTAATGAACGCTGGCATCGTAGCTGTTTATCTGTGACTGGAACTGTGCGATTAGAAAACTCCCCTACTGAAACGTCAATAGAATCACGACTCTTATTGTTATGAATTCTTCCCCTCGAGTGCCACACCTAATAAATAAATGCACTCAATCTTTAGACACAAAGGAAGTATTATAAAGAAAAAACAATTTGCTTGAGTAAATGTGGAAAATAATTAAAGATGGAGTGCCTGAGCAGTATGTTTATTAAGCGACGTCTTTCAGGCTTTGTTGCCGATCTTCTGCTGATTCAGCCAGACTGTACTTATATAGCTTCACTATTTGACGCGATTCCGTTTACGTACAGTAACAGAGGTTGTCAGAGTAAGTAAACATCAAAGAGCGGACATTGAGAAATGCATAACTCAATGACATTGGACGCCGGTCGTTCAGGGAGCGACAGAAAAGTACACTAAGAAAAAAGGAGTCACGCGAGGGTCACGGCAGCATGATACTCTTCGGTTATCCATTTGACTCGTTTTGCTGAAAAAGAGAGTTAACATTTCTGGAAGAGTCACTTTAATCTCGTGAAACGCGTTTCGAATGGCGTCCTTGCTAAAGACACTGCCGTATACGCCATATATATCGCTTGGTTGGCGTTTGGTGGCGTTGTGGCGCCATGGCTCTCCGACGGAGGAGGGCGCCCCTATGCCGCGGCGTGGCACATCCGCCTCCTCTCTCAGTCTCCTTGTCTCTTGGGATGCGTGGGTTGCGTGTCTTGTAGACTGAGTGGTGCCAACACTAGGAAATTCATCACTAGATCTAGGGATTTCCTATCACTATCATGGATTTGGCGTCTTTTTATGGAATATAGATATTTTTGTAAGGCTCTGGAAATGTTAGATAACGCGGCCTAATGAAAGGCCCTTCCTAGTAATCACACATTTTCAACCAGAAAGGCTATAATAAACAAGTCACCTTAAAAAATGAACCCTCGATTGTGATGTGAAATAATTTGGCCACTGATTTTGCCAATTGCTCACATGCTCGACGCAGCCACTTTCTTGAACACGCCGCTTGCAGAGCTGCAACAAGGTGTCTACTGTATTTTATTAGAAGCGCACTGTGCGGAACACGTGTGCCAGACTCATTTGCACTATCTGTGTGTCAAGTTGTATAGTGACTCGGACGGGTACAGCAGCCCTCAAGTACACCATTTTCCATTTACGTGACTTTGCCGCTGCCATGCAGTGCTTTCTAGGGGCCTGATGTACGCATTTCTGAATTTTGTGCAGCCCGATTGTAGAATGCGCTCTGTAACTATGCAGCCCGCAATATAATACACAAGGTGAGCATACCTGCGTTCGTCTATACACTCGATAAAAAAAAAAGCAAACAAGAAAACAGGACGTTCAGACGAATCCTTTTATCAAGGCAATTGCTCAGTTTTTGAAAAGCGCTACCAAGCGTTTACTCAGCTGCCCGCGCTTGTCACACACGCACGTAAAAACCTTTGCAACGCTTGAATGGGTTGAGCACATTTCCTTTGTGTCAAAATGTTTTTCACGGATGGTCGAATTCTCCTGTATATGCCCCGCTTCGAAACTGCAAATCTGTCTGCATACAGGCCCAAGGAAAAATTAACACCTTTTCCGCGAGGTTCTTTTCTCCGAATCGCAGCGCCTGGCACAAAACACGGTCGCTGAGTTTTATTCATTTTGAAGACACCATTGCTCTCAAGGCACACTAACAATAAAAACTGTAAATCAACGTCGAACGCCGATGAAGCGACAAGTTTCCGTCGCAAGTGGCCCACACTTCCGTCTCCCGCACGCTAGCAGACAGCCTCTCCGACTGACGCGCTATATCTCAGCCTTGCGGAGGGATCGCGCAAGGCGGCACCTCTGGACAAAGTAAAAATGTCTCGGGTTTCAGACCTTCCTATTCTAGCTTCACTAGCTCGGAACGTTTCCCACCCAGTACTCCTCTTGGCAGTGAATGTAGATATCCCTACGTCGTGCGAAATGTCGTTTGTATTTAACTAAGTGTGTGCATTGAATACTGCGCACATCTCAACACGGCGATATAAGATGTGCAAGTTATAGAACTTACCTTTCTTGGATTTAAGCAGTCCAATGCTGAGTTGCCATACACAGTCTGAAAGCAATCATCGTCAGTGTCACGTCCACTCCGGGAAAGCATGTTGCCCTAAAGAAAGAAAAGTACGAGTTGGTGGAAATAAATCGAGCTTTATTATTTAAACATGAATGATGCCAACATTTCGAAGCGCAGAATTGGGCAAGTTGGTGAAGATTCGTGAAGGAGAGCTGCGCAAATAAGGAACATGTATCTGCATTTGCTTGTCGGCAAATCAACACAAATCTTTGTCCCGGATAGCCCACTACGTTATATACTTCATAGTAGCTTACCGGCGCTTGGCTTACCTTTATCAGCGTAAAAACGTACCTTCATTCTTTTGTCGTGAGTGAAATGGATGTCAACACGCATGACGCTGAATATCAGCGGCCATCGATTTCGTCAAACGACTAGTCGCCATTATAGGCAACCAAGGGTGCTATGCAGGATGGCCCGAGTTTGGCGAAACTCGGAATCTTTCCGAGCTCTGGCGACACCCCTTTTTGAACGAGCTAATAGTACGAGAAGGTGAAATTCATCCCTCAGCGCGCGCTCCGTTCCATTGGTTACGATGGAACGCGGCGTCATGTCAAGGGCGGTCGAGAAGGTTGGGTGGTGTCGTCAAACTTCTTTCATTTGTTTGTGGTTCCACTGAGTGCAGAAGTGCAACCCATGCAAGAAAAGTGGCAGAAAGCTCTACTAGCTAGAGCTTTCTGCCATTGAACATAAGCATAGCACAGTTGGAACAGCAAGCCAATCACTACACACGTCACCTAGATAACAGTGACTGGAGGCAGTTTAGTGACTCACTTAGAGGGACGTTAGGTACCAAAAAGACCTGGCACATTAAGCGGAGTACGATAGATGCGGGGGCAACAAAAACAATGACGAACAGGGTCTTAAAGATTCTAGAGAACGAATTTGAAGGTAGTGATGGCGCAATTATCTGCGAAGTCAATAAATTATATGTCGGACGAGACACATGTGAAGTGGTACACGAGAAATATGCAGGAACAGGACAACCAGAGTCAGACGCGCCCACGACATTTGAAGGTCTTTACGCGGTGGCCCAGTTCTTTAAAAAGGTGGCACTAGAATCACGGCGCCCATAGGCGTCGAACCGGGCCTGTCACGTGGTACTTTTTTGTATGTCGCGGCATAAGCAGAAAAACACTAAGCAGAAAAGCACTTTAAGCAGAAAAATTGATGGCTGATCCCTCCGTCATAGGAATCGGTATTACACAAAAGTGAAACGTGTCGCCACCAAAGTAGTTTATGTTTTATGTAGTGAGTTGGTATATGAGAGCTTGTACAACGTCTACTGATGTTGACGCCTAGTGGCACATCTCCGTACCTAAGACTAACGCCCATGATTGTAATTTAAGCCTTGCGGTAGCTGAAGTTCTTATTATATACGTGGACACCACTTATGACTGAATGCCGCGCAAAGATGGCATCAACAAGCTCATAACAAACACTGATACTCGATATGCACTCCTTCAAAGCGTCGTGAAATGCGAAGAGAAACGTTACGAGCATTGTGTCTTCCCTCCAGCCTGGCCGTTACTTCTCATAGGGCGAGCGTAGAACGCGGTGCGACAGCCAGGCGAGCCTCGGAGAGCTATTTTTCGATAGGGATGGATGCTATGAGCGAGGCTCGAGCTAAAGCTGCCACCTCACGGTGTGTTAAAGCGTTGACGAAATTAAACTTGTATTGGAAACGCGCCGAACGGGACGGTCGTAGTAGCAACGGCGCGTCTTTTTTTCGTGCCTGGTGGCACAGTTGTAACCGCCCCGATATAAAGGTGACGCTCATAGCATCCATCCATCAATCCAAGAGCACTTTGAGAGGAAAGTGTGAAACATAAAAGGCGCGTTCATGTAGCCTCCTTAATGTGTGTGGCGGTAGCTCAGTGGGCTAAACGCCCGCCAGCCATCGTCGCGGACCAAGAGGACATGGGTTCGACACCCGTCAACGGAACTTTTTCTTAAGAGTTTTTTTATTTGCCATCTGATGGCCTCATTTTGCTGACGTAATTCCGTGACGGAAATACGTCATGACAGTCTCGGTGAACCCAGGCATAAAACACTTTCGTGTTAAAGCAGTAAGCGGACGTTTTGCAAACCAATCTACACCATTCTCATTTGTATTTTTGCCCAGATTTGTGGCTTCAAAAGTTAGTTAAGTGGGCTAATTAGGCGATTAATCAGAACACAAAAAATAGTCAGACGTACTCCAGGCAATAGTCAGCAACATCATGCATTTCGTCCTGTTGTCATTCAGTGCATTGCCATATTTTTAACGCCTGGCTAACGACAGCTGGGGCACCCTGCATATTTCTCTTTGGCCTATGCGCTCCTGCCAATTACGTGGAAGGTGAGAGGGAAGGCATACTTACATGTCGCGTATGGCCTCGCGCATAATTATTTCCAATGAGGCGCTCAGCGCACTCCTTCATCTGGCGACCTGCACCACAGAAAGCGTCAATTGAAGCGTTTGTGCAAGTGAGATCTAACTGCTCACTCCGGTTAAATTATATTGGAAACCAAGCAGCAGGACGAGGAAGCACTAGAACAGTGGCAGAAAATACAACTTTATGCTGCAAAATTTTTTGAAACGTTGTAAGGCTTTTTCCAAGAATGAATATTAGGGAGCTTTGTAATGGTTGCCCAAAGGTTTGGGGCCCCAAGTGGCCTTGAGGAAGCGAAGGAGACGTTGGAAAAAAGAAGAGACGCTATTTCTGCAACCTTAAATGGGAGCACGTCTCAGCGTCTGCAGAAGAGAGGACAGCGGGAAATAACGATGGGAAGAGGAGAGGAGACGAAAACGAGAATGGCGTCCATGGCCGAGGCCGTGGCGTGCGGCTTCCGCAGCAGGTTGTCCCGTGCAGTGCCTCAAAGGAAGTGAAGAACCACCTTGAAGACCTGGGTGTGGCGGTGGGCAGAGAACAGGAGGTCCCTCTGTGTAGCCGCTGGTAGGTAGAGAACGCGTGGGTGGCTATTGTGCCCGTGTCAGCTGGCCATGATGGCTGGAAGTATTTTGGAGACCATCTGCATGAAGGCAGATGGCTTTCAGTTGACAGTCCAATAGGAGCAGTTCATCGACGGCCCGCAGTGTAAGCTGCAGCGATGCGATAATGGCATCTCGCGGAACATCTAACAGTGACGTCGTGAGCTTGGAAGGTGGCTTCACAGCAGGGAAAGTAGACGCGGTTTGAAAGCGGGACAACGTAGCACTGCATGGACATCAACCTGCTGGTGTGCAGGGGATGGTGCAGGACAAGGTACACATGAGGTAGGCTGTGCATACGTGCGGGTGCATGTGCTAGCATGAGGGTCCAAAAAGAGGGTGATTATCCGCCTGTACCATAGTGCGCACAGCTCGACTTGATAGTGAGACCATAGAGGAGGCCATGGCGGTAGCAACCTTGCGTGAGTCTTGCCATTTACCACAGGCAGGAGTTTTCGCGGGATAGTTGTGACCGCAGTTTAGACATCTAGCTCTTGCGCTGCAACTCTTCGTAGGGAGATGGCTCCTACAGCAGTGTAGGCAGCAGTGGGGGGGGGGGGGGGCTGTACGGGCTGCATGGCCAGTACGGCCACACTGCAGACAGTGCGGTGAGCACGGTCTGGCAGGGCGCACCGTACACCGCAGCCTGAAGAGGCTCACGTGCTCTGGTAGGACAGGGCCCGCAAACCGTAGCGTCACGGTGTTGCTGGTCCTGGCGGCAGTCTCCACCGGGACACTGGACTGAATAGACCGAAGCAGCGCGTTGTCTGCAGCATCGCCATTCACGCCGTGCAGGTACCACGTGCTGAATCCACAGTGAGCGGAAACACAGGCGGACACAAGGATGCCGCAGAGCCGCATGACCGCAAAGAACTCCTCCAGGTACTTCCTTGAGGACACGTCGGCTGCCACAATATTTCGGCGGCTGTTGACACGCACCTTGATAACGTAGGTCCACACCGAGAGTAGGGACGCCAGCGCCAAGCGCGATCCTCACGAGAAAGCGTCGTTAGGTGTTGACACTTTGAATACGGTCCCTGCCACGGCCGGATCAAAGGGAATCACAGCAGGCGTCGCGAGAACCCTTGCACGTCGGCGGGCGCTGCTCCAGCACATCAGGGTGTAATCCTGGAGGGCTGCACACTGTCCTGCAGTTGGGATATTGCCGTTCTGTTGACACTGGAAATGATTCACCGAGGTTGCGATGCGGTAACAGAGCCTGTAGTGTTGATCGCAGGCTGCTGTCGAAGTTTCGTAGCAGCAGGTCGCTTGCGGTATCTGTAATTGCCATATTTTGCACTCAAGAAGTCCGTGGTCATAGGTTGAGCATTTTTTAGCAAAGACATAGTTGAGCATTGGTGTAGTTGTGGCGCCGAAGCAGTGGTGCTCAGCTGCGACATTCTGTCATCAGAGGCTAAAATCTGCGCATGACGCAGCAGTGCGTCGCATCCTATGGGGGTCTCCGACAGTGAGGAGTTCGGCGCTGGTTGCACATGCATGCGCGGAACGCCGCAGTCACTCCCGTCATTCGAGCGGCCCCGTTTCCGGGAGCCTGTAATGTCCATTAGCTCGTGCAATGTAACTGTAGGCAGCGGGCAAACGCTGGGGTCAAAAGAGCGGGATGCTGGTGTGGGCGACGACTCGGGTGAAGTCGCTTGGTGTAAAGGTGCTGATGATGGTGCCGTCGGGCTCGCATATGGGCCCGGTAGCACGGTGACATGAGGAGCGGCCGAGACGCTGGCAGTTGCTGCAGAGGACGCGGGGCGCCCCGTCTGGCACAAGACCGCGATAGTGGTGGCATTTTCATGGAGGGCCTCACAGCGTAGTATTTCCTTATAGCTGGGGGGCACCAAGGACGCAAGTTATGTACTAGCTGAACAGTGTTGTCACTTGCGAGGGGCGCGCGATGCGTGGGAGGCGCAAAGTCGGCCATGGGAGCGTTCGTGCGTCGCGGCAGAAAACTCGTCGCATGACCAACTAGCGATGGTCATTGAAAGCACAGACACAGTCAACCGAGTGTGGCTCACCGTGCGACGCGTACTGACATTAGAAAAGAACGCAAATTGTACTGCGTTTGATACATCAAGTGCAACGGTGTGGAAACTGCGCAAGAAGTTGGGCCAGCAAAATATGTGAGTACACGCGTCTAACGCTTGGGTTCCATCGTTGTAAGCGCTCGCAACGGGTTGCAAACTAAACACGAGAAAGCGAGGACAAAGAGACGCTAACCGGTTCAGATCATGTCATTGACAACCGGATAAGGGTGTTTGTTTATATCTGAGGCACAAATGAACATTATTTGCTACACAGCCTAATGACGAAAAGAAATGATATTACTGGTGGTAAATTCATTAGACTATTTCTTGGTGCGAATGCATCTTCTGCAATGGGTCTCGCCAGCCTCCATAGCGTTGCACCTGATGTGAAGCCGTGCCCACCAAAAGATGGCGGCTGCGCCCGCCATCTTAGTAGGGGCAGGATAAATCATCGGCTGGCGAAGGAAACCGAGCGTTTTCCTCGCACGCCCAACGAGTTTAAAACGGCAACTTTTACGGGTCAGATACTGCTCCAAGCGTGTCTTTGTGGTACTATTTTTCGTAGGTAAGCCCTAATGTCATGGCAAATTTTAATGGAGATCAATCGCCAATAATCCATTCGACGGGTTACTTTTGTCGGCAACAACGATCTTTTATTTTATAATTAAGGTAGTATTTACGCTAACAGATCAAAGCCATTTGATATCAAAGTAGGCGCCACCAGGAAAGAGCATGTTTCCGACCTCTTTGGTGGGCAAAAGCTGGCTTCACTTTTGCTGGTAAGGCGTTGCGAGAGCTTCCACTCCAGAATTCGTTTAGGGACGAAGCTCCTTAAAGCGGCACCCGTTCGTCCCTCGTAGTCGCAGTGCGTAACCAGTCGTAACGCTAGTACCAGATCTTGACCTCCAAGGAGGTGCTGGTGGGAGATTTTTCCTGTGCGTTGTTGAACAATAAAAAATTCGCAGCGTGCGCGTTAACTACAAGCCGAATTCTTCTGTCTCTCATTCCCCATTAGCAGCCATTGACATGTTCCAGTAGGAAACGTTAGTAGAAGTAGAAGTGTAAGTGCTAGCTAAAAGCCGACTTCTTCTGTCTCTCATTCCCATTAGCAGCCATTGTTTACCTCCAAGGTAGTGCCTGGTAAGATTTCTCCTGTGCGTGATTAAACAATAAAAATTTTGTTCAGATGGCCGTTGATTGATGAAATAAAGCAACGAAAGACGCCAGATGTTTTCTAAAAGCAAAACGAAAGAACGCTAGATGTTTCTAAAGCAAAACGAAAAGACGCCAGCTGCTTAACGAAAGACGCCAGATGTTTTCTAAAGCATTGGTTTTCTAAACAATGAAAATTCACAGCGTACATGTCCAATTAAAGTGAGCTGCAAGTCGTCATAACTCATCGAACCTTTAGTATAAACGCGCCCGATCTCACGTCAGTGATGATGTACTGGGCAGAATTCACGGAAGATTCACGGTTTACTGATGAACCTCCGCAGCTTCGCCCACTCATCATCATTCACTCCGTGGATATGCTGTGATTTTTTTAAACCTCCTTGCATTAACCTTGAACGGACTTGAAAAACCTCGAAATTGCTTTTGAATGGCCTACTTGAAGAAGCGCCCGACGGCCATTGTCCAGCTGTTTAAATTCTTGGGGTGGGGGGGAAACTGGGGCATGTCAGTAAATACATTGCTGGAATTATAGAGAGCCCTCTTTCTCGGGTTTCTGAAATATAGTTTGGCTCTACCAACCAACGCCTGCAAGACGAATCTTCGCGTTCTCAGGCTGCACAAGCTCAGGCACTCAGAGTTTGCCTAGGTCTACCGAAATGTGCGCCAACAGAAACGATGATTGCCATCGCCAATGATCAACCGATGCAAATGCACATTGCGTTAGAAAACTTGAGTGCTCACATCAGGCATTTTGCGCGAACCTTTAACCACCACCTGGCAACACTGCCCCCAGAAAGACCGCCGGCATCATACTGTGCAACAATCTGGAGCTACTCCGCCAACCTACCGTCAGGCTTCAGCCCCGCATCCAAACCATCGATTCCATCTTGGTGTTTGATTCGTCCTGCAGTGCACCTCAGTGTACCAGGAATCAAGAAAAAATCCGATTTGTCATTGCCTACCCTGAAACAGCTATCTATGCTTCTACTTCACGAGAAATACACCTCCCACATGCATATCTACACCGACGGTTCAACGACCATCCGTGATTCGTGCGGAGCAGTAGTTATGCCAGCGAAAGGTATAACTGTTAGCTTTAAGACCGACCACCCAAACATCAACGGCTGCGGAAATCACAGCTCTTCACGCTGCATTTGGTGTGGTTATTCGCGACCAACCGCAGCAATGGTCACTTTTTAGTGACTCTAAGCAGGCCTACAATCTCTCCTGGCAGCCCTGCGGCATGGACCATACGAACAACTGGTATTCGAGATAAGACACCTCATTCATACATCATTCGGGAAGGGGTACCAAGTGACATTTCAATCGTTGCCAAGTCACTTCGGTGTGCTTGGCAACAAACATGCCGATAATGCTGCTTGGTCTGCTTTGCAAGGCGACAAGGAAGAGGCTATACCCCTTTCAAGGTCTGATGCTGCTGCCTCAAGAAACCAAAATTATCGGCGACACCACCTAAACGAGTTGCGGTGACTTTAAATACCATCTGGGCTTCTCCGAAGAGAGGGCACTCTGCTATGCCGCTTATGGCTAAGAGGGGCTTTCACGAAGTCATATTCGCTCCGAATACGGATGGCCGACAAGGCTCCTTGCGACGCCTGCGGCACCGAGGAGACCTTGCAGTATTCTACCACAGAGCCATGCCCGTGCTTGGAACTCATTTGCTAAAAGACCTTATACAGGCTTCATGTCAGGAAGGAACCACATTAACATATGATATATATCGTGGTAGAAGAGCAAATTAACTATGCGTCGCACGACGCGAATTCTGTAACCAGGCGTCACACAACGTGAATTGCGCAACGATTTGGTTGTTGAATGCTACCAGCCCGTTACAAAAGGTTCTGCTATAATTATTCATCGTCATCAGGCACAGCATCAACAACGTGCACATAATGCCTTGAAGTGCTTAGCGGGTACCACGGTTCTCCGCAGAATGAAGGAAATGGCATAGTGGCTGCTTCCCTACTTCACAAAAATTATGATGATAGCGAAATGGGTTTATCGCAAGTGCACTTGTATTGGTCGCCAAGCAAGCCCACAAGCCCACGAACCATTTCCTCAGGGTCTCAATAAAGTTATTTCCCTCTCCCTCTCTTTTTCTCACGTTAACGTATGTTACACAGATTGGTGGGAGAGTGAAATAGCAGCCGGGCGTCACACAATGCGAATTATGTAAATAGTGGGCAGTTTAAAGTTTCCAAACCGTTACAAAGGGCTCAGCCATAATTCTTCATCGTCCTCAGCCGTCGCATCAACAAGGTGCACATAATGTCTTACAGCTGTGCAGCTGGTACCTCGCTTACCCGAAGAATGACGAATAATATCGTAGTATGTGCTTCCCAATTTTACAAAAATTATAATTTATAGCGTAGTGGGTACCTTGCTGGTGTACTTGTATTAGTAGTCCCAAGAGACTGTACAATGAGCTCTAGAAATGCCGCTGTTCCAAGTTTCGCTGTGACTGGGCTGCGCTTTCCGCGCAGGGCTGGCGATTTTTTAAATGCGAAGTATTTCTTAGTGAACCTCAGGCGCTTTGGCCGTTTCTATCTATCTATCTATCTATCTATCTATCTATCTATCTATCTATCTATCTATCTATCTATCTATCTATCTATCTATCTATCTATCTATCTATCTATCTATCTATCTATCTATCTATCTAGTCACCATAACTTGTAAGTGCCAAAATTGGCATAGCAGGGGATCAGTGCATGACGAACACGATTCACTGGTCATGGCATGAATAACGCAAAATACCTGTCGCGTACGTCACGAAACCCTTTCTCTCAGTCACGTGTGGCACGTACCCGTATACCAGAGTTCATGTTAAGCGGGTATGTGCCACAGGTGGTACAGAGTCTGCATGGGTAGAAGAGGTCGCCGCAGACAAGCGGCCAGCTCCAAAGCTTGACCATCTGGTAGTCTTTAACGTGTACCGAGATCGCATCTAACATCTAGCATATTGCCTCCATCGAAATTCGACCCCCGCGGCCGGGGTCGAACTAGCGACCTTCGGGTCAGCAGCCGGGCACCGTAACTGCTACACCACCGCGGCGGACGCAAGGAAATGGAGGAAGATGAAGACAGAACACCCCTGGAAGAGGCTCAACTACCATCCACTCGTCCACGTGGTCCGCAAGGTGGACCCCGTGGATTACGCAAAAACCGGAGTCAGTGCTTCCTACAACAAATCTGCCGAGAGAACCAGGCCTCTCATCATTACTGGTGACTTCAACATTGACTTATGAAGACCCAAGAACGCCTGTCACTTATACTGTGTGAAAGACGGCTTAGATGTGGACAGGGCATCAAAATACCTCGCTGCCACGTCCAGGACAGGAGGCATCGATCTTTACATCGTAAGAGGCATCCAGGATTTCCACCAGCTGTACTGCACCTCGCACTTCTCTACACTTAGACCCCTCGTAGCCGCAATCACGAACGGATCCTATTAACAAGTCCGGTCCAGCTGCTGATGCTCACTGATCACGCTGATGACGGCCTTGTTCAAGAACTGTCAAGAACCCTTTCTACAGATACACACGGGTTCGGGAAACGTGCTTGCGTTCTTCGTCATAAAGGACACGTATAAGCATAACAGCTGTAACGCAACTGTAACAACTGCAACTGTGACTGTAACGTACATGGAGTGCGCCTGCGCGTGCCACTCGGCTGTGTATATATCTAGGGAAACTTTCCTGAATGAAGCTCATTTGCGAGTAACGCCTGTCCTGTGCATCTGTGTCTTTCCTTTGTCCTGTTCGAATTCGCGCTGTACAGTAATGAAGAATATAAGCAATACATATCAGCTTACCGCTTCTGGTGCTGGTAACACCCTTGTTTCTGTTGGCATCGTTACGCAACTGTGAACAACTGGTTATATAGTACATATACGACTCTTAAACATATGAGTGTGCGTATACCACTTCCGTGTTTCTCTAGCGTCATTTGGTTACGTTTTGCTCATTGTGAAAAATTACGCCACAGACCATCCCGCGCATGCTTCGCATAACATCGATTCCCACGGTACGTGGGATCTGCCGAATTTATGAATAGGGTCTTACGCTCTGTGTTTGCGCCTTGAGCTTGCAGCACCATCGCGCTCACAAATGGAAACTATACAATAATCAATATTAAAATCTGGCACAAAAAAACGCCAGGCCTGCGCTGAAACCGCAGCACAGTCACAGCGAAAGCTGGAAGAGCGGCGTTTCTAGAGCCCGTTGTAAGCTCTCCTGGGGCTACAATACAAGTACACTAGAAAGGTACCCACTACGCCATAAATCACAATATCTGTGAAGTTTGGAAGCACCTACTAAGCCATTATTCGTCATTCTGCGGAGAAGCGAGGTACCAGCTACACGTCTGTAAGGCATTATGTGCACTTTGTTGACGCGACGACTGATGACGATGAAGAATTATGGCTCAGCCCTTTGTAATGGGTTGGAATCTTTAAACGGCCCACCAGTTATGTAATTTGCATTGGGTGACGCCCGGTCGCTATTTCCCTCTCCCGTCATGCTGTATAACATACGTTGACGTGGGAGAGAGACGGGGGGGGGGGCGAAGAACTTTACTGAGACCCGAGGAAATGGATCATGCGCTTATGGGCTTCCTTGGCAACCAATACAAGTGCACTTGCGAGGAACCCACTACGCTATAAATCATTGTAATTTTACTGAGACCCGAGGAAGTGGATCATGCGCTTATGGGCTTCCTTGGCAACCAATACAAGTGCACTTGCGAGGAACCCACTACGCTATAAATCATTGTAATTTTGAGAAGTAGGGCAGCAGGCACTGTGCCATTTTTCGTCATTCTACGGAGAGCGTTGGTACCTGCTAAACGCATGTAAGGCATTATGCGCACTTTGTTGATGCTGTGCCTGATGACGATGAAGAATAATGCAGAGTCCCTTTGTAATGGGTTGGAAGCATTCAACAACCTACTCGTTGCGCAATTCGCATTGTGTGACGCCTGGTTACAGAATTCGCGTTGTGCGACGCTTGGTGCTTATTTTACTCTTCTACCACGCTATATTGCATATGCTAATGTGGTTCCTTCCCGACATGAAGCCTGTATAGGACCTTTTTGCAAAGCAGTTTCAAGCACCGGCATGGAGAAAGACGAAGACGACGTTCCGAACGGTCGTGTTTTTGATGTTCTCCGCACCAATGGAATCATCGGCTTCTAGCCGAGGTACTGCTCAGGCTGCTGCCAGTAGTAATGAATACCGCACCGTACTTCCACGTCTGCCAACCGGTAAGCTCGTCACCGACTCTGTATTTCTTCACGCTGACCTAGCCGGCCGCCCCTATCGAGTTCAAGACTTCAGAGATGCCCTACGGAATGCTATCGACCTGAAGGAGATAAGTTCAATTGGACAGTTCCAGATGTCGCATGTCTGGATGGTTACCTGCAAGTCGGCGTTAGCAAAGGCCAAACTCGTTGCACTCAGTGAAGTGATGGTTAAAAACCGCCGCTGCATCGTCATAGACCCGGAGCCGGCAGAGGTCAAGATGAAGCTCTTGTGGCTTCCAGAACGATTGGAGGACATCTATATACGTGAAGCACTTCAACCTTTCGGAAAAGTGACTTCAGTAAGCAGAGAAAGTTGGCGTGTAGCGGACATGGAGGACATGAAGACCCTTAACCGTGACGTTGTGCTCTCGTTAGCCGATGGAGTCACTGTTGCGGAAATTCCACATGTGCTTACTGTCTGCGGCGTACAGAGTCTTCTATTGATTCCTGGGAGGCCACCTCTGTGCCTCCGTTGCAACAGAGTTGGTCACATACGTCGGCATTGCCGGACGCCTCGTTGTGAAAACTGTCGCCGTTTTGGACATTCTGCGGATGAGTGTGTGGTGTCTTATGCCGATAAGCTAAGGCACCGAACCCGGCCTCAAGAGGATGCCGTTAAAGAGCACATAATGGATGCTACGGAGGTCATTGATGCGAAAGGTGACCTTCCAACAGTTAACGCTATGGACATAAGCACAATGAATACGTCGGTACCAGCAGACGCGTCAACAACCAGTGTTACGTTATCCGAGAGCACCTCCGTGTCCGAGAGATGCGAGGCAACTGCGTGTCGGAGTGAGAAGCAGCCACTATGTGCTGATGAGGCGTCTCTGAACGTCAAGTCAGCCAACAACAAGGACATCACGGCAGATGCTGTCGTCGCTACGAGCAGTGCTCCTGACCAGCGACATAGCCAAGGTAATGCTCCCGTACCTGCTCTTGAGGTGTCCACTAAAATGGACACAGCAGTTCCCAAACGCCGCGCCTCCTACGCATCTGTGTCCTCTGAGGAAAATGACATCAGCGTGCCAAAGCAATCACGTGGAAGGCGACTGTCTCAACACAAAGAAAAGCATCGACGATCAAGGTCCAGACGGCCTGGTGGCAGTGCAAGGGAGGGTTCTCCCTCACCCTCCACGCCTGACAGCTTGGAATAGAAAAGCAGTGTGTAGTCACCATGGCGTCCATGCAGCTCACCTTCGCGACCTTAAATCTACGAGGGCTTAGGTCTCGGCAGAAACAAATGCAACTCCGTCGGCTGCTTACAGGCAAGCGTTTCGACTTTGTCGCAGTTCAGGAGACAAAGCTTGAGAGTGATGACGAGACTGAAAGGGCCCTAAGGCTCTTTCAGCATGATTATAACATATGTGTGTCACATTCTGTGGGTTTGTCGGCAGGTTGTCTTTTGTTACTTAAGAATAATCTCCCTTATTCCGCCTTCAGCTATGAGGTTGACACTGAAGGACGGTTTATACGTTGTGATTTTGTGCTCCATGGTGTTGCATGGCGTTTGGTGAATATTTACGCCTCGAATGACATAGGTAGACGCGTTGCTTTCTTTGAAAGTATGGCCCCCCTGCTAGATTGTGGTAGAGAGACAGTGCTTATGGGCGACTTTAACTGTGTTTGTGATGATAATGACCGTGTAGGGCCCAGTTCTCGCAGGGACAAGAGCGGTGAGGTGTTGGCTGAGATTACTGAAATTGCGGGACTTGTGGATATTGGAGCCTCACACAGAGGGAGTTGTTCGTACACGCACATTCAAGGACTTTCTCATGCACGTCTCGATAGAATTTACATCTCTTCAACCATTCTTTCGCGTGGGTGGTCATGTGTTACTGAACCGGTATCGTTTTCAGACCATTGCATCGTCATTGCTCAACTAGGAAAAAATTCCAATGTAAAGTTCCGTCCTCGTTGGGCTCTTTGGAAATTTAATTCCACCCTTTTAAGCGATAAAGCATTTACTACTGAGGTGTGTAAAACTATGACCACTTGTTTTAACGCTGATTTACCTTTATTTGCTGCATGGGAGTTGTTCAAGCAAGAGGTGCGCGCACTCGCTATAGAACAAAGTTCTGTAAAATCGTTCTATAAGAAAAACGAAGAAAAGATGTTAGAGAATAGCCTCAGAAGCCTTTATGAGATAGAGTGTGAAGCACCTGGTTCATGTGTTGAAGAAATTGCTAGTATCAAATGTGAAATTCAACATTTTAATGCAGAACGCTACAGAGGTGCGCGTATTCGCTCGCGCAATAATCGAGCACTAAATTCCGAGAAACCAACTCGTCAGGCTCTGCTTGACGAGCATCGAAACGCAATGTCAAAAATGATATGGGAAGTATACTCTAATGGTACTTTGGTGACCAATCCAGATGATATCATGGCAGAATTTGAGAACAACTACCGAACATTGTTTAGTGCTAGTACTTCTGCTCAGAATGTTCAACTTCTCGATCAATTCGTGTCCCTCATTAAACCATTAACAGATGAAGATTGTTCACTTGTAAGCGGTCCTGTTACTCAGAAAGAGCTAGAACTTGCCATCGATCAATTGCCTTTATCGAAAACACCAGGCCCTGATGGAATATCAGGTGAATTTTATAAGGCTTTTAAGGGACGTCTATGTCCCATTCTAATGAGAATTTTCTCAGAGGCGTTAGAGATCGAGGCTTTTCCACAGTCTTTCACAAAAAGTCACACAATTTTGATTCCAAAGAGTGCTGATAAAGAAAAATTACGTCATGCTGATGGTTACAGGCCCATAACGTTATGTAACGTAGACTATAAGATTTTTGCCAAGATTTTAGCTAATCGGTTGCAGTTTGTAATGTCGATTGTTGTTGGACCCCATCAAACATGTGGACTGAAAGGCCGTTCTATACAGACTAACATCCACATCGCTCGTACTATTCTAGATTTTTGCTCAAATTCTTTTGACCAACTTGCATTACTGCAAGTTGACCTCGCAAAGGCATTTGATCGTGTTTCTCACTCGTTTCTGTTTTCCCTTTTAAAGCAAGCTAATGTGGGCTCAACATTGTTAAAAGGAGTGAAACTTTGTTATAATAATTGCTCTACCCGCCTAATAGTGAACGGTCATCTCTCGCAGCCTATATCTATCAGCTCTTCTGTTAAGCAGGGATGTCCTATGTCGCCGCTCCTTTTTTCTCTATACTTAGAACCGATGTGCTTGCATATTATTCAGTCTCACAATATTCATGGCTTCAGACTGCTAGAGAATGAAGTTAAAGTTTTAGCATATGCAGATGACATTGCCTTTTTTTGTACTGACAAACCCAGTATTGAAAGGATTGTTGATGCAGTAGAGCAATTTGGTAGCGTCTCAGGCGCACAGGTAAACTATTCTAAGAGTTCAGGTTTGTGGTTTGGGTCATGGGGATCTACACCTGATCAGTTTGCCGGTATTGAGTGGTCTGTGGTGCCACCAAAATATCTTGGTGTTCCACTAAGTGCACACAAGTCAAGCGCACAGTACTGGAAAGATAGGGTGGCAGGCCTTGAGCGTTATGCTAAATCTTTTATACCACATAACCTTTCAATTTTCGGTAAAGCGGAAACGTGCAACAAGTTTTTGGCTACAAAACTTTTCTATGTACTACAAGTGCTGCATTGTGCTAGAGCGCATATTCAGAGCTTTCATCGTAAATTTGCAACATTTATATGGTCATCAACATATGAATCCATGAGACGAGACAATCTATTCAGACCAGTTAGTGCAGGTGGGCTAGGTCTAGTACATCTGTACGTGTGGCAAATTGTATCTCGCTACTTCTTTTTCCGCGACGCTTCTCACCCTATTATTCGAGCATTCTTGCAGGTAAACCTGGTTAATGTGCTACCTGATCTAGTAGTTTCATCCGATTCTTCTCCACGACCATGTTTATGGGGATTTATGCGAGAAGTTTATTTCTCTGTTCGTTTTTTAACAGTTAGGTTTTCAAATGAATATTTGTACTGTGTATCACGCAAAAATCTTTACAGAGATTTAATAGCGATGCTGTTTCCGCCACCACTTTATCGTGCAAAATACTTGGGACTGCCAGGACATGATGTCTTAGATCGAATACGTAAAATGCCGCTGACACCATCGACAAAAACGTTCTTTTTTAAATTACATTCAGAGACTTTGCCTGTGAAGACTTGGCTTCGTTCAAGAGACATTTTTGTGTCGTCCGTTGATTGTCCTCTGTGTGATGTGCCAGAAACAATTGAACATTGTTTTATAGACTGCAGAGATGCAATCTTATTTTGGGATGTGCTCCAACGAACTCTTCAAAAAGACTTTGTGCTAAATTCCCATTCCGTGCGATATCTCTTGCCAGCGAGTTGTAATGACGTACCATTCGACATGTTTCTCCTCATTGGAATGCATAGCCTGTGGAAGACGCGCATGTTGCAGAGAAACGCAGAGCCGATAGTTTCCTCAACAGCCCACTTCATTAGGTTGGTCACTCAGCTAAGAGATGTCTACGAGCAAATGGAATATCAACCAGAATGGTATACGGCATTGGTGAGGTGCTTATCCTTACCGCTGTTCTAGCACACAATTGAAAAATCAGTTATGTGATGTATCCGCTATAGAGGTGATTGCGAATTCTGTAGTGCCTTCTGTTCGTCATTGTGTTGCGATAAGAGCATAATCAACATATTAGTTCTTTGTCTGTATTCAATTGCTTTCAAGTGATATCCTATGTTGAATAAATACCATGAAAGAAAAAAAAAAACCGGCATGGCTCAGAGGTTGAATACTGGGCTCCCACGCGGAGGGCCCAGGTTCGAACCTCGTTCCATCCTGGAATTTTTTCTTATTTCGTTTTTTTTTCTTATTTCGAGCGATACTGGTTACGGACACCGGCGGCGGCGGCGCCAAAAACGGCCGGTGAAATGATCTCATAACAGCTTTCGCTGTAAAATTCCCTTTGGTACACGTATCCTTGACAGTTCCTATTTCGCAGGCACGCTTGTTATAAATTCGCTGTTAATCTCCGTCGTTTCTCTCAGTCCAGGTTCTTGACCTCATCAGATAAGAGAATTCAACTTCTTGCCACGCTAGCTGCGTTAAGCCTATGAGCTCTCAAATAGACAACTGATATAAAAACATGGGCTATTTTAGACGAATCTTGGTTGTATGTGTGACATGAGAAAGCACTCCCTTTTTTCATAATGTCATCTATGTCTCAAAATTCAGGTCATTTCGCTGTTCACTGAGAGCCGTCACTTCAAAGGGCGCCGCGATAATTGAAGAAAAGCTGTGAAGAAAAACCCGCTAAATTCGAGAAATAGCGTCTCCAAGGCAGCCACATGTGCTCTTCGGGTCTCGTGTATGCGAAGGGGCCTGAACGCCATTTCTTTAGGTCCCCTATTTCAATACTATCACTCCCTATGATCTTTTATATTCTTTGCACTTTTTAAGGGCACCTCAGCAGGTTTCGCCACTGTAAGCAAACAAGCGCTATGCGTACATCAAATTACGAAGCACCTGCATTGTGCGAAAACTCTCAAATTTTAATAGCTGATGGTCCACGCCCTCCCTTTTGCGGCATCTCTGCTAAGAGAGAGAATAAGTGGCCACACGTGCACGTGCTTACGTCGCAGGCGCTTCACGTAACGTCCGCTCAACTGTGGAGTTAGGTCCAGATAAAAATAATAATTGTTGTGGTTTAACGACCCAAAACCACAATGCGATGATGAGGGACGTCGTAGTAGAGCGTTCTGGAAATTTCGACCACTTGGGGTTGTTTAACGTGCACCTAAATCAAAGTAAACGGGCCTCAGGCAGTTTTCTTCTTCGAAAATGCGGCCAGCGCGGCCGGGATTCGATCCCGCGACTTGTGGGTCAGCAGTCGAGCGCCATAAGCTCTAGACCACCATGGCTTGTTGACGCGTCCCGATAGAGTAGAGTCGACCCTTGAAGCTGTGGCTCATGCACACACAGGGGGATTGGCCAAGAAACGGTTAGTTTTTAAAGGCAAATTTGAAGTAGAAGTTCAAACTTTGTTTAATTTATACAGAAAAAAGTATAAATGAATTAGAATTAAGATTCTAATAATAATAATAATATAGAATAGAATTGAGGCAATAAAATTGAGAAATAGGAAAAAATAAAATAATATAGAAATAAAAATGTGGAAAAGTAGATTTTATAACCTAAACCTTTTTGAACCTTTAAGAAACTCCTGGGATAGGCCATGACAATTCACTGACGGTAAACGTCGCTTCATCTTTCAATGTACATTGCCGCCACAACGCGTGCACCTCGAAGCAATGTATAAAGATATCATAAGAAAAAACACGGTTGTTTCCTCCGTCATATGAATCGACATAACACGAAAGTGAAACTTGCTTTACAAAATAGCTCACTGTTAATTTTACATTGATAAATGAGAGATTGTGCAACGTCTGTTTGTGATTAGGGGCAATAGGACTGTTTGATGTGGACGCCGCAACGTTATCCTGGTGGCAAATCTTCATCCCGGGGACTAACATCAGTGATGAAGATTAAACCTTTTGTGGTAGTGTACGTAGTTAACACAAACCAGTACACTGCGTATGGCGAATATTTTGTAAAGATGGCATCAAAAAGCACGAAATGAACACTGGTACACGATATGCGCTGATTCAAAGCAACGTCATTTAGCGAGACAAACACCAAGGTTTGCGCTCTCCTTATAGGGTAACCTACGCCTTTGCGCATGCATGACATCAGGAACACAAGTGGCAGAGTTCGTAGCTTGAGCCGTGACCGAGGGAAAGCGGTTCAGTTCCAGCTGGGGTGTTCATATTGTCACGGGCGAAGATGGCAGAGAATGACGACGACGAAGTGCTAAGCGGAACGCGCTTGGAATCTCTGCATCATTTCTTGTAGATGTGAAGCATCTTATAGCGGAGTTCAATCCGGTGGTGATGTGCGGCGTGACCGCACTTACTGCGCATGCGCAAACCTCCTCCACTTCGCCTCTCCACTCCCCCTCTACCCCTCCACATCACCCCTCCCCTTCCCTTCCCCTTTTCCTTTCCCATCCCCTCTCCATTCCCCTCTCCACTCATCCTCTCCCCTTTCACCCTCTCCTCCCCTTTCCTCTCCCCTCCCCCTTTCCCCTTCCCCCTCCCCTTTCCCCCTCACCACTCAACCTCTGAAATGCGGGCTCTACATGCCGAAACACTGCTTCGCATCGCCTCATGGTCCCCTTTAGCGGGAGATGGTGTGATTTTTTTAAACATGCAGATTGTTCACAAATCAAAGAAAACGATTGCTAGAACAACCACTCGGAAGAATGGGCATAAGTTTATCCCATCTGGTGGTTCTTTCCTTTGGTGCAGCTGAAATGGGCTTTAGCCACAGCAACGTTTGCGAAGCCGTCTGCGATTTTTTAAGGGAAGCAAAAAAATGGAATGTTAAGTTGACCTACAATTTCACTGTTTCAAACTATTCGTTTCTTCTTTTTTATTGAAAATCTGGATGGGACCAATGAATTTATTTTTATACCATCCATTCCTAAACATATTCGGGTTTAAAACAATTTTATTTCTAAAATAAGGTACCACCCCGTTTCATGGCCGATTCCCCACGGTGGGTTGCGCAAGTAGCTGAGGATCAACCAACCAACCAACCAACTGCGGCAGCGTTGTACGTTTTTGTTGTTAAATATACCCTCTGTCGGTGCAGTAGCTCGTGACGAAGGGCGAAATGGCGGGGTTGACGATGCAACGCGTGAGTGGTTGATGTTGCCGATGGATCAGTGAGCACGTCTATGAGCGAGGTGATCTATTTAAACTTTCGCTGTTCCGTAGCGATGGTGTGAACGTCGATGGAAGAAACATCAATCTCAGATACTGAGCAGGGGCATTGTCGTCAGGCAAGGGGGAGCGCGAGAGGGCGTCGGCGTCAGCATGCTGGCGTCCATTGCGGTACAGCACGTGGATGTCGTAATCTTGCAGGCGAAGTGCCTAGCGGGCGAGACAGCCTGAGAGATCCTTCAATGAAGACAGCCAGTATTGTGCATGATGGTCGGTGACGACATCAAATGGGCGACCATACAAATAAGTCCGGTACTTTGTAAGGGCCCAGTTGATGGCCAGGCACTCTTTTCCGTGATGGTGTAATTGGTCTTGAATCTAGTAAGCGTATGACTTGCGTATGCTACGACGTATTCGGGAACGCTGATTTGCGCTGCGCAAGAACAGCGCCGAAGCCTAGACCGCTGGCGTCCGTGTGTGCCTCCGCTGAGGCCGTAGGGTCGTAGTGGCGTAGTATGGGAGGACGGAACTTTGCGAACGCGTCGTCGCACTCAAAGGACCACGAATTTAGGGTCCCGCTACTTTCAAGAAGCTTCGTCAGCGGCGATATGATGTTGGCAAAGTTGCGTATGAAGCGTCTAAAGTATTAGCACAGTCTTACGAAGCTGCGCTGTTCTTTGACAGACGTAGGCTTGGGAAAATTGGCCACGGCCCGAAGCTTGGTCGGATCGGGAATGATTCCGTCCTTGAACACGACGTAACCATTGATTGTGAGCTGCCGTGCTGAAAATCGGCACTCCTTCAGATTCAGTTGGAGGCCGGCGTTGCTCAAACGCGTCAAAACATGCCGCAGATGTTGAAGATGCGTGAAGTCCGGAGCGAAAACGACGACGTTGTCCAGTAAACACAAGCACGTGGGCCATTTCAAGTAACGCAGAACGGTGTTCATTATGCGCTCGAAGGTCGCGGGCGCATTACACAGGCCAAACGGCATGACGCTGAACTCGTACGAGCCGTCGGGCGTGACAAAGGCTGTCTTCGGTCGAGCGTCATCAGCCATGGGTACTTGCCAGTACCCCTAGCGCAAACCGAGAGGTGAAAAGAATTCTGCTCCTTGGAGGCTGTCAATCGCGTCGTCGATTTGCGGCAGCGGATAAACATCCTTGCGAGTGATCTTTTTGAGCTGTCTGTAGACCACACAGAGCAGCACAGAACCGTCCTTCTTGGCAACGAGAACGACAGGAGACGCCCATGGCTGTCCGAGCGTCGAATAACCTTGCGTCGAAGCATATCGTCGACTTCCTCATTAACTACCCGACGTTCTGCGGGAGGCACGCGATATGGTCGTTGCCGCAGTGGTGGTTGAGCGCCAGTGTGTAACAGCGGCAGCGGATGCGTAACAGCGGGCGTCCGGCCGAGAGAAATTTGCCCGACATCGAAAGAAGAACGAAATTCTTGCAATAGGCACAGAAGCTGGGAACGCGGGGCCGAAATAAAGTTGTCATCAATGGAAGGACCAAATACATCAGCGGGTGATGAATCAGACGTGGAAACAGCACTGATGGAACGGCAACTAGTACAGTGTGAGTCATCTTGTGCGTCCAGGACTTGAAACGGGCATTCTACCCCTGAACAACTTCGGCGGAGCAGCGCGCTACTGTTAAAAGACTAAACATTGTAGGCTACCGATCGCAGCAGCACAAGCGGCTTGACCCTGTTTGGGCTTCATTTTTCGAAGCTTGTTTCGAGCAATCCGCTCTGCTAGTACACTATCGTAGCGAAGCTGCCGTAGATGCCCATATGTTCACAAAATGGCCGCTCATTTGCTGCTCAGTACAGTAACTCTAGTAGCTCATTAGGCTTAGCACCACCTGTGTGAGGGGCACTTCCGCCGGAATCAAAAATAAAGCGGATGTGACACAATATTCTGTGAAGAAGTGACGTCATTTTCTTAGCACTAACGAGAAATTTGACCTAACTAAAAGTAGTTTTCATGGTACCTGATAGCTATGGATTCGTGTCATTGCCATGCGGGGCAAGTGTTAGCGAGTGCAGTTAATGTCAAATCCATCTAAGCTAATATGGACTCATATCTAGACAGCGGTGTTCAAGCGTACTGCCTATCAATTCGCCTTGGTTTTACTAGAAAATTTTATCCTCGAAATTTTTATTCCGCGTTCGTCTCATGTTCCGCAGCTGTATTAAAGCAAGCAACAGCGTAGCTCTAATATTTTGGGGCGTGGTGTGATCGCTTCGCAAATACGCAGGTGCTTTGATGTGTGTATTGCTTTTGTGCTTCGTTTCCTTATTTAAACAAGAAGAAATGCTGCCTGGTCACGCCAAAATTATGATAATTTTATTTTATTCAGAGATCTCAATACCGCAATTTTTGTTACATAACGCACAATAAGAAAGAAGTGCGGCAATATGTACAAAAAGTGCGCGGACACTGCGCGTGCTATGTTTTGCCTTATATTCCAATAAAGTAACCTTGCATTTAGCACATGCAGGCAATTTAATTTAAGCACGATAGATGGCTTGGCAATGTGATCACCAACAACAGGAAATATAGTGCAGGCTACGGTTTCACGAATGAAGTCAGGCCCCAGGAACGCTGATTCATGAAAATGCAACGAGCAGAGTACTCCGAAATGTTGCTCCGGCGTCTATTCAAGTCGACATGGATAGCCAGGCGTATGCGCGTTGCAACTGTATCCTTGCATCTCACAACGTTCGCGCTGGTACCAAGGACGTTTGGCGTTTCAAGTTATGAGCATCGTCCCGTAGACCCACTGTGAAGTGAACCTCCGAACTCCGCCGCGCGCAGCAAAAAAAAAAAAAAAATCTCACCAGAATAACTCCGAAAAGGCATGCAAATGCGAAGCACCAAAAGACACAAGGGGGCATCTCGGGGGCGATCGGAGATCTGTTCGTTCCACTTGTTCGTTCTCCTGGGAAGAACAAGCGCGCTGATTGACTGAAGCGGGAGATGCCACTCAAGCCGGGGGGTGTCACCATTTCTTTTTTTTTTTGCTTGATCTTTTCTTTTTTGGTGACGTCATATGGCGGTATAACGAGTGGGGTGATCGGAGACCTCTGTTCTGCGCCGTTCGTTTTGTACCCATTCTGGCGGCGTACGCGATTGGCCGAAGCCGGAAAAAACCCCGTCTCTGACGGGCGTAGCCATTTTTCTTTTTCCTTGATCTTTTATTTTTTGGTGACGTCATACCGCGTCATAACGAGCATGTCGTCTGCTACAAACGAACGGAGCACGAGACCGTTCGCACGCGTTCTCTCGAGCGAACAAACAGCTTCGCACGGCATGATGCGGCGGTTGCGGCTGCCGCAACAGCTGATTTTGAGAAAATGGCGCTTGCGACGTGTGCTTCTCTTGCGGTTGGAGGTGCGAGATGCGTTTGAAGACATGAGCGAGTGCGGCGTCGCTTTCTGTTCTCGAAACGAACAGTGCGAACAAAATGAACGGGCCTGCCTGTGATCTTTCGCGCAGCGACTTCTTAATTCAAAAGCGCTACCAGCTACTGCCACGTGTCGTCCCGGTCCTCACTCGTGAACGACGGCCCCAGTGGGCACGACGGCGTAGGTATCTGTGGGTGCTCTTTTATAAAAGCCAGCAGAAGCTCCTTTTGACGATTCGACACCCGGGAGCCAAGCCAGCCACATTCCGGTGGGACGACATCTTGAAAAACTGCGCCAACCGCTACTTTTCTCCTTTTTTTTTTTTTTGGCGTGCGCGAGTTCACATAGCGAGCACGTTAGAAAAACTAACCAATAATATCAGCGCTCAAACGTATTGCTGTTTCAGAAACTGTTTGAGCTTGAAGGTACTCGTTTGAGACAAACTTTATGAGCGCGCCTTTCCACGCACTGCCTTGTCCAAGCAAGGGCTGCACTGAATAATGGCGGCGTGAGAGTGCGCTGATAGAAATATTTTTGATAATAAATAAAAATGTTAATCATTTCTTTGCACACGTCATGTGATGCAATTGTTCGAAAAATAAATGTCATTTGTAAGATGTAAAAATCACTTCGCGCTTGAAAGAAACTGTTTTTCGTTGTAACTGTTTGTTCCCTCCTCATCTAGTTGTGCTTGAATTGCAGCAGCGAAAACTCCCCTTGTTGATGTCGCTGGCGATAGGTTCTGGACCGCTTTTCGTCCGAAGCTTCAAGACATATTGTTCTGCTTTGGCGAAAGTGGCGAGAATAGACGAAGAGAATGAAGTCCGAAGCGATAATAGCAATATCGCCATTCGTAGGCGCAACGAATGAAAAGACTCAATAAAGATGTAGGTCGTCCAGAAAAGGAAATAGTTAAACAATATTTTACGGATACTCGTAACTGCACCCCTTTACATCAGGGGCGCAGCGAAGGAGGAGGCGGTGGGGGGGGGGAAGGGGGTTCTCACCACCCCCCACAGAAAATTTGCAATTTTACTTCTTTATATATATATACTCACGCATACAAACGCAGGCACGAACATACATGAAGTATTGACCCCCCCTCGCCCTCGAAAAAAATTGCTGGCTACGCCCCTGCTTTCCTTTATTTGCTGTCTAGGTTGAAAAGATAAAACCACATATTTGCTCAGATTTCGCTCGACTACCAGCATCATGGCGGCGCTCTATTTCCAATACAAAAACAAGTCCTAGTGTCTGACCTCTGGGCGTAGTTACTAACCCGATAGCGTTGAAGAGTTCCTTTCGCAGAAGTTACCGTCTCGATGTCGGCGTCCTTGTTTGTGAGCCAAAAATCAGCGTTTTCCATGAACGAATATTTTAGATAGAAGCAAATAAATACATAAAAATCTTAATTTCGATTGACAAACGATCCCGGGGCTTTTGCGTGGCAAGCATGTGACCTACCACAGAGCGACGCAGGTGGTTTAAACTGCTTCAACAACAACAAAAAAAAGACCCTAAAAGAATATGTTGCAGCGCGAGGAGTGTCCCTAATGCATGTAATATTGCGTGGCAGTAGCGTAAAGTTGCACCAGGCGTAAAAACATGTGCACTGCGCAAGGAGTTGCTGGTTTAAAGGCCTACCAATGCTAAAACGCACAGGCATAAATAATCATCATCATCTGCAACAGCATCAACAAAGTGTGCAGCTGCGCAATTATGCGTGCTACTTAACCGACATGTAGAGGGCACTTCGCCCGTTCCCAAAAGGAGTAACTATGGCGTTGTGAGCCCTTCGAAACTGTAGTCGCATTAGACATTCCAGTATACTTTGAAGCGGTCAATGTTACGGGGCAAAGACGTTCCTTACCTTTCGGCGCGGTTGAGATGTCGACTTGGCAGCGAAAGCAGGCTAGTGATTGAGAAGGCGACGCGAACGGGGCCCGTTTCCACCATCGCGCTCTGCTCTTGAAGGCGAAGTTCAAGCGTCCCTCATCTTTTTTCATGGACTATTTTAAACCACTCTTCATCCTATAATCATCGCACCTATTAGCCCAACGGCACACACATCTACAGTATATATGTACAACAGTAGCTAGTTTAAGATTTCAGGATTAGTTTGACGTCAAATTCGTGGTGTTGGTCGTGGAAGATTCAAACACTTGATTTCTTTCTTTCTTGTTGCATTTCAACAGAAAACGGGCCGTACTTACTCATAATTGTGTAAAAACATGGATGGAACAGGGGAAAGTCGGCAAGCACTATGGGGCAGAGCAGCCACAGGGTCCAAATCGTTGTGCACTTCGAAAGCATCATTTCAATTTCGAGCTGGGTCGGCAAGCGCGCGATGTTGCGGGAACGATGAATCAGCTTGTTGCTTAGCCCCGCATTTTAAGCTTAGGACTCCCATAAAAAAAGAAGAAAAAAAAAATAGACTGGTCCGCATGGATACACGGATGGATCGAGCGTAGGTTGGTCTTAATAGCGACAGTTGTTGCTTCAAATGCTAGTGTAAAAAGAAACATCTGCTGCATCTATGAGCGCTTACAGAAACCGGCATTCACTATCTCTTACACTTATGTAGTTTGTAGTATTCGAGTGCACGTGTGCACGCATCTATTATTGCGAAGCGTTCTTAAATCTCGTTTTATAATGAATGCTTTTTTAAATTTCTTAGCGAACCACAGGCACTTTGAGCGTATCTATTCATCTAGCCGCCTACGACTTCTTGGTGCCATGGCTTTTTAGTTAGCTTCATATATACCAGAATGGGAAAGCCACGACATAAGTTTATGACGAACATAAATTGCAGGTGCTAGCATGAAAATCGTGATATGCATGTCATGAAGGTAGTGATTTTCATGACATGGTCTTGGTGATCTCATGGCCGTTTAAATAAGTTGACACACAAAAATCGGTGTGACCTGGCGCGATCGAGTATATGAGGAGCATAATACACCGGCCGTAAGATGAAAATCACGTAATGTGTGTCATGTAGGTCATGATTTAAATGACATGAGCTTGGTGCTGTCGAGGCGGTTTCATTAATTCGATATATATGAAACCTCGCATGGCTTGAGTATGACAAAGATAAATGACAGGCCATGCGTAGTAAATACCGGAATATACATTCCAATAGCATGGTACATACCAGATTGTACATGTACGCATGCATGACAAACTCAACAATGAGGTCTATGCGGCCCCCTGATTCGCACTTCATCAGTTTTCATGATGCGTGGGATTTGCCGGATTTTTTCTATAGCTGTAAGCATGTTGCTTCTTACCTGTCGAGCACCTCTGGAACGTCGGCTGTTCATGTTGTTCTTACGATTGCGTAAGCGATGCGAGGGATCACATCGAACGCACAAACCTCATTTTGATATTTGATATTGTTGAAATGATAATAAAGAAGTTTCATTTTATTGGACAGCGAGAAAAAAGGATACGTTTTTCCAAACATTTCAAAAAAGTGAAACACTCCATGAGAAAAATGAAGAGCCCTCTTTCTCTTTTTTGCGACGTATAATGCTGTCCTATATAAAAACTTATATAAAGAAATGCGATAACTCTCTTTTGGAGAGTTGTGGGACACAGGATTCTTCAAGTGGGAGCTAACGTGTCTCATTAAAGAGGGTTGTTGTTGTGGGAGTTACATACGCGATGAAAAAAAGGAAAATTCATAGTACTCTTTTTTTTCGCATAGTGTGCACCAAAGCCCCACTTTCTAAGTTATACAGCTCAAAACGAAAAGAAAGATGCGTACAAGTGTCATCTGAAAACCTCTAAACGCGGTCGTTAGGTATAATATTCTGAGCACCGGGGCTTCATCAAAATTTATTTGTGCGCGTGACCGAGATGTGGAATTCAGCGTGCGTTACAACTCGCAGAAGTTGGTTTTATCGAAAGGTTTCGCGTTGACGTGCACTAAATCTAACCATCACGGCTCTTCTGATACGGCTCTTACTTTAACTCCTGAAAAGCCTGCACTCATATATAGGCATGGTTCTGGATTAGGTGGAGGCAAGTTTTAACGAGATCCCTCGACCATACATTTGTCAATTCTGAAAGAAAGAAAGCTTCACAATGGATTCAAAAACGAACGTTAAGCAATGACGGGCTGCTTAAAGCGGTCTGCCCTTGGTCCCCGGCTGTCTTGGTAAAAGGTGGAAAGCAATCAGTTCTTGCAATGCAACATCAGCGCTTCCCGGCCGCCATTATCGTGAAAAAACTTCGCGGCTATAACCTTGCAAGGTAAACGATGACGGGACAGGTGCGACTGTGAAAAGATATAGGGCAGACTTGGGGCCCTCATTAGATGATAATGCCCTTCCCTACCTCTCCCTGTGCGCACGCATAAGCCTACACTGCAGTACATCACAGTTAAGTGACACACGAATTGCAGTGACATTGCACAACATAAATTAGAAGAAACAATAAGCACATGCTCTAGAAGAGCATAATGCCTTTCTGAAGTAGTACTGTTCAGTGCTAAACATGGCGTACGCACTTTCATAGTCATCTTTCAAGCTCATGCTGATTTAAACTATAATCAGTTACCATAAATTTTACTTCAGTTGTGTGTTGTTCTAGCATGATTGTTGTTTGAGCTAGTTTCTACTGGTTCGAGACTGACGAAACTTTTCAGAGTGAGATTGAACGAGGACGAACGCGCAAAAGTGTATGATGGACGCCGACGTCCGACTAATTTTATTTCACGCGGGAAACATGATATCATGGCACACTCAAGACATGTGGTCACAGTGTGTGAGCATCACAATATTTTATCGCTTCTTTTTTGTTTCTTCGTGCCTAAGCAATAAAAGAACCCTAAAGTGCTGCTGAGAAAACTTAACGCTTTATCATGAAGTAGTAGTGACGCCGTGCTGACGCAACCATTACCCCTTTGACTTATGTAAAACGCCTGCATCGCTTCACTCTCCGTTCTGTCTCTCGCGCTGCCTGTGAAGTTCGCGTAAGTAAACATATGATGACGACCAACAACTTGCAGTGCTTCGTCGTCAGCCTGCCGAAATTATTTGTAACATCGACGCAATGTTTTCTGTCGTTACAGGAACTATCCCGTTTGCCTTATGTATTCCTTTCCGCAGCATAATGGGATAACATAGACAACCCAAGTATGCACTCAGTAAACATAGTTGCGTGCTTTGCAGAATACATAGTCTTCCTCTTTCCGCTCACCATGGCGGAATAAACGGAGAGTTTACGCGGTGCTGACATAGCAACTCTCACACCATCGCAGTGGTATTATGCGATAGAGCATGGACATGAGGCCGCTTACTATGTGTCTTTTCATTGTTTCTTTTCGTTTCGCTCGGCACCGTTTTCGCACGTGTCATCTCCTTCAAGGCTGTTTCAGAAAGAAATAAAAATAAAACGCCAGGCCTGCGCTGAAACCTCAGCACAGTCACAGCGAAAGCTGGAAGAGCGGCGTTTCTAGAGCCCGTTGTATGCTCTCTTGGGGCTACTAATACAAGTACACTAGCATGGTACCCACTACGCCACAAATCACAATTTTTGTGAAGTTGCGAAGCACCTACTAAGACACTATTCGTCAATCTGCGGAGAAGCGAGGTACCAGCTACACGTCTGTAAGGCATTATGTGCACTTTGTTGAAGCGACGAGTGACGATGAAGAATTATGGGTCAGCCCTTTGTAATGGGTTGGAAGCTTTAAACGGCACACAAGTTATGTAATTTGCATTGGGTGACGCCCGGCCGCTATTTCCCCCTGCCGCCATGCTGTATAACATACGTTGACGTGGGAGAGAGGGGGCGGGGGGAGAAGACTTTTATTGAGACCCCGGGGAAAAGGATGATGCGCTTATGGGCTTCCTTGGCAACCCATACAAGTGCACTTGCGACGAACCCACTACGCTATAAATCATTGTAATTTTTTAGAAGTAGGGAAACCGGCACCATGCCATTTTTCGTCATTCTACGGAGAGCCGTGGTACCTGCTAAACGCATCTTAGGCATTATGCGCACTTTGTTGATGCTGTGCCTGATGACGATGAAGAATTATGGCGGATCCCTTTGTAAGGGTTGGAAGCATTCAACAACCTACTCCTTGCACAATTCTCACTGTGTTACGCCTGGTTACAGAATTCGCGTTGCGTGACGCTTGGTGCTCTTCTACCACGCTATAGTGCATATGTTAATGTGCCCCACCACGGTGGTCTAGTGGTTATGGCGCTCGGCTGCTGACCCGAAGGTCGCGGGATCGAATCCCGACCGCGGCGGCTGCATTTTCGATGGAGGCGAAAATGTTTGAGGCCGGTGTACTTAGATTTAGGTGCACGTTAAAGAACCCCAGGTGGTCGAGATTTCCGGAGCCCTCCACTACGGCGACTCCCATAATCATATCGCGGTTTTGGGACGTTAAACCCCAGATATTATTATTATTATTATGCATATGTTAATGTGGTTCCTTCCCGACATGAAGCCTGTATAGGGTCTTTTTGCGAAGCAATTTCAAGCACCGGCATGGCTCAGGTGTTGAGTACTGGGCTCCCTCGCAGAGGACCCAGGTTCGAGCCTCGTTCCATCCTGAAAATTTTTTTCTTATTTAATTTTTTTGTTATTCCGGGCGATAGTGGTTACGGACAGCGGCGGCGGCGGCGGCGGCGGCCAACTACGGCGCCAAAAATTGGGGGACGCTTAAGCTCGCCTTTAAGAGCGGAACGCGATAGCGATATTCTGTTCTAGTGCGCAGTTCGAACACTACGAGGGTTTAACAGAATGCGCCCACTAAGGCGTGTGCCTTATGTAATGGGTAGCATGCTTTAACCAGGAGCAATTATGCGCGAGGAAACTCTTCGAAGTTGCGATGCACCCACTACGTGGTCTTAAGGGAATACACGCACTAATGTGTGCGCCTTTTGTAATGGGGGCTGTCTTTAAACCACGAAGTCGTTATGATATTGGCATGGTGTGACGTCCTATGGCAATGTACGCTTGTACCACGCAATATTACTGCGATATTACATCTCGTACTGTGACACCTGTATACAGGACGCGTATTTTTGGGAAGCATGAAAGTTAGTTTTAGTGCAGCTCCAAGCGGAAGGCGGGCTGTGTGGTAGAACACCTGCTTGCCACGCAGACGGCCTGGGTTCGATTCTCACTCGGACTCAACATTTTTATTATTTTATTTGCAGCTTTTCCGATTTTTCGGTCACGGGCATGATGATGATTTTTCGCTCACAACCACCGGCCCCGACGCCGACGACGCAATTTCTGCGATACGAGCTCTTTAACGCTATCGCGTTAAAACGGCCGCTGAAATGATCTCATAACAGCTTTCGCTGTAAAACGAAGGGTATCGTGCTTCTCTTAACGGCTGAGCTGTGCACGGACGCCAGCTGTCAGTAGATGACCATGCAATTTCGGAGAGCTGCTCTTAAACACGTGGGCACTCTGCCTTTCAGCCCTGGATTTTTATTTTGGGTCGAGGACTTTTTTGTGTGCGTGTTTCCTAACAGTTATGACATCAGAAAGACCACAAACGAAAAATTGAGCCAGTGGTGCAAGTAATAATGGATTTATAGACATGACATCAAATTAGGTCATCAGGGCTCAGCGGTTGTGAAATGAGGAAAAATGGCATCTTTTTTCCTGCTATTCCCTAGAGTACGCAAAATGTGAGCACGTCTTCATTTTTCTGTGTGATACTTATTGAAACAGCTTCGGTACGGTCGTCGAAAATGACGCCTACCCGCCCTCAGCTGACCCGCCTCGGCGTGACCCATGAACTTGGTCAAGCTTCTTTCTTTGTGGCTCCCAGCTCCGCAAGCAGGCCGCAATTTTGGTGTCAGTCGCAGTGGGGATCATTGAAAAAGTAATCCCCCAAGAACGAGCAGTTTTGGTTTCATTTTTGAGGTGCTAGGGGAAACGTTGTGTGATCGTGTCAATTGACACCGCCAGGGCCGAAAGGGCTAAACTGTCAAAAGGTCTTCCTCACCACAGGGTTTGTGTGCCGAGCAGGTATGTGCTATGGGAGAGATGAAAACTGTTGCATCTAAAACGAATCTTTGTCCTGCAGTTCAGCCGCTAATCGCGGGCCTTGAGCTTTGTGAACAAAAATTCATGAAACATTTTTTTTTGCAACTGCATTGCGCTCTTGGACTGCCGAGCTTTTAAAAATAAAAAAAGTCGTCCACGTAACGATATAGCTTAACCACTGGACGTTATTCAGCCGCTGAAAACGCGTTTGTCATTACGGGAGAGAAAGGAGCAATCACCGACGCCAACGAAGAACCGGTGCAAATTTTTTCTCGTTGTGCATAACACCCGCTGTCATGGACGACAGATGTCCACCATATCGTCAAACGGTTTGCTGCAAAGAGGCCGTATGTGGTATGGTGAAATATAAATCCGTGACGTCAATATATATATACACCGGGTGTCCCAGCTATCTTTAGCTAAGGGTTATAAAATGCAATAGTAGAGGCAGGCTAGTGATATCAGTTGCATATCAGCGATATCAGCCACCTTGCGCACTACAGACAAGCTTTTGTTTTGTAATCGATTGATTTGTTAATTACTATTATTTATCTAAATTGCTAAATATTGACTTTAGGCAAGAAATGGGGACTTGCAAAGTTCCAGAGCGTCTTCAGAAACCCCCGTTGCATTATTTGCAATAAAGAAAGGCACAGGTGTGGCATTTTTGTCCAGGCTGCGAATAAAGCCCGCGAAATGAAATAAAAAAATAAACCACGGGACTAGCGCATTCGCGCGCCGCAATCTTGCTGCTCTCAGCCGCGGTTTGAGCGAAGGAAATCAGTGGCGGCCGCGACTCGCGTGCCCCGTTGCAGCGGTTGGCCGATAAGCTGGCGGTGGTTTTTTGACCCGTGCTCACTACAGCTTTCAGCGTCACGTGTGCCATCTGGGTGACGCGGGCCACGAAACCACCGTCAACATATCGGCCTACCGCTGCAACGCTGCCGGCACGTGGGTGCCGCAGCTGATTGCCTTCGCTCAAACCTCGGCTGAGAGCAGCACGATCGCGGCGCGCGAATCAATATTTAGCAATTTAGTTAAGTAATTGCAATTAACAAATAATCGATTCCAAAACATTAAAATGTCTGCAATGCGTAAGGTGGCCTGTACTGATGCACCACATAAAGGGTACTCTCCCCCGCGAACGCTAAGCAGGCACGAAGGCTAGTCGACGGGGGGAGAGTAAGAAGGGACTAGAGACGAGGGTGGTGAATGGTCAGATCGGGCGCATCTGACTGTTACTGAAAACATACAGGCGCCGCCTGTGTTAACTACGCTTAACTAATTCTATAGTGTACTAGAAAAGTACACTATACCAAACGGTATCACTGAAAATGGCTGATTGAGAATCAACCCCTATCATTTATCCTGTAATGGCAACGATTTGATGCTCTTGAGAAACTAGAAATTGATTAATTGATCTCCATATCGAGACTATATGAAAGTGAGCAGAGTTTTTGTCAAGACCAGCTGCTTTAGTAGAATATCAACTCTAAAGCGTGACTGAATTATTCCCTTGAGATTTCATAAGATGAGCTAGTTGTAAATAATTACACACGAAGACGCTTCAAAGAAATGATGTGAGGCATGCACAATAGGTCTAGCTGAACCTCAAATAATGAAAAGCAGCACTTGGTTTCAACAAAGCAGTCTCGAACCATAAAAAATAATTGTACTGTGACTCATTATTTCCATACTTGAACTTTTTCAGAGCCATTATTCGTCTAGTAAGTTTAGTGTAGGGCTTGCCCATAGAAATTTTCTCTCGGGTAATCTTCCTTCTTAGCCCAGGCATTAGTACAAAAGGACACAAATAGCGGCTTTCGTTAACTTAGCTGAAATATTTATTTTATTTGCTGGAACGAAGGAACAATATTTTGGCGGATAGAAAAGCACTCTAATAACTATATGCCTGACACCCCGTTGCCCCAACCAATGTGACCTGGTAGAAATTTTCTTTACGAACAGACAGTTTTTTTACGGGCACACACTGCGCATCATAAACAATTGCTTGATAAATATAAATTTATTTGATATGGTGTGGGTATGCACATAAACATATATGCGTTTTTTTTAATGAACCTTCCCTTTTACAAAATACAGCCATTTGATTCATAGATGCCAATTGGGTTATCACCGGTGCACCTGAAAGTGGATCAAGTAGCACGAAAAATATGACTTTTAAAAACCAGAATTTTACTTGGGAATTTTTTTATTTGGCTGTTAGCGAACCAACTTTGGTTGGAATTTCTGCAAAATTTCGTAGATTGTCTTGGGAACATCAGCGCTGTGAGAACATTGTCGTGAACACTATTTTGGCGTTGATGAACGTTCAGGGAAAAAAGTCTGCTGCTGTGGCGCTTCCCCTCAAACAGACCCTAATGGCACGTCACACTTAACCTCTAAGGGGGGAAATCGGCGAAACTCACCTGATATTCACTCGCATCGCCGCCTAAGCGTCCGGAAATCCACGCGTCGAGCCCGACGCGAAAAAAACCGGTCCGGGACAGATTTTTCCGCCACGCGAAAGCGGACCGCCTTTCCGCGCTGTATTTTGGTGCGCCAACTTAAATCAGGTGATGTAAACAAGCGGCCGCAAGTTCAACATGGCGGTCAAGGCGTCGGCGGTGGCTCGCATCGGCGCATTTGCAAACTACCCATGCAGCACGACAAATTTCACAGCCTCGGCAAGGCGCTTTCCTCGAGAGCCTGGTTTGGATTAAGATTACCGAGAGGACTGGAAGTAGAAGAATGTGCAGCATCAGCGAGTCCGCACGCCCGAACGTATCTCGCTTTTGCACAGCCGAGCGAATCCGCTGCCGCTGCTGGCGTGTCCGTTTATGTAGTTTGTGCTATTTATTTTCCGTGTTTTGCATGCATAATTTGAAGTCGTTGCGAAATTGAATGCTGAGGAAACGTGCAAAATAGAAGGAATTCTCGAAGTGGTGAAGGCGGCGGCGCCGACGACTTGCAGGAGAGGCAGAACAAATGTGAACGCTTTCGACGCGCGCGAACATGGTTTTCCGCCCGCTCTGGCGTTTTTGATTTCTATCCTCTTCTCAAGCGTGAATTCGCCATTAATATTTCCTTTGCTATAGAGTTAGCAATGACTACAGCGAAGCACAAAAAGAAAAAAAGAAAGAAAAAAATGCCAGTGCATTGCAACTTCGTGATCTAAATTAAGCCCAGTTTGTTTCCTCTAACGATTTTTTAAAGAAAAATCTATCAGTGTAACGCAACTATGTAATCTAAACAAAACGAAGTTCGTTTAATTTAGCCAGGTAGCGACGGTAGCGGATGACGCGCGTGTCGTTCGTCGCGTGCAGCTGTTAGCTCTTTGTGTCATGAAGGCTAAGACGGTGCTTAATGTTCTTAGATGGCGAATGGTGAGTATACAAATCAGATGCGTTCTTCACTATGTAAGTAACAGTGAACCTCATTCTGGGGAACAGGCTGAGATTCAGCACACAACAAGATTGGCGTAGCTTAGCGTTACATTGACTGCTGGCTAAATGTTTACAAATGGTGGTTTGTTGCAAAACAGCCATTAGGGCTAGTTGGTATTTGTTCATCTTAGTGCAAAAATGGGGCGCACTCACAGGGACAAAATAAGAATAAACGACTACACACACGTGGTTTGACAGAGTATATAGCGTATTGGGGTAAATATGATAAAAATGGCAAGATCAATAAAGCGAAAATAAAAAATAAATAAATAAATATCCCTTGAACGGCCCAAGAAAGACTTCTCACACATACAATAAATACACGTGCGGTACAAGAAATACCAGATGTTGTGCTGGATAGTGTAGTAGCCTACTATTGCCATACGCGCTTCTTTCTTGTATTTTAATGAGATCGTGCTTCACCCACAAAAAACTGTTACCACCACTCGTCGCAGGCCGGTTGTGATGGTGAAAATCATTTATTAACAAAAGAGAGGTGTGAGAACTCTTTCGAGGACCTTTCGGCTGAGTGGAATCCCTATTCCACGACCCCATTTGTTGAAGCCTCCGCCCTGGCTCCTGTACCAAGGCCTGCCGTGCCTGAAGGTCTGAGGAGCCGAGGAGGGCCGCCTCCCAGTCATCTCGTGTAGGGTTTGGGCGAGGAGTAAGGGTTGTGTTGTTTTCACAGGCCTATAACCATACAGTTGGTGTCGGCCACCTCCCTAAAGTGCTGGCACTGTCCTGTGACCGTAGGGTCAAAATTCTTAATATTACAGGACAAAGCATCATATTGGTGTAGAGTCTTAATAGGATGCGCTCGCTATTTTCTTCAACCCCGTTAGGTGATGACTTTTCTTACAATATTTCAAGATTACCCTGTACCAGAGGAGCAGGTAACCCTCCCCGTCTGTCGCCATTGGGATTGATGTCAGAAACCCGGAAATGAGCGCTTGGGCAGCCGCAACTGTAGCCTCATTTCTCCGTAATCCCTGATGGCCCAGTGTCCGTATAATACGTTTTTGGGCGAGGACTCGCGCCCTTTATGCAGTTCCGCAGTATTTTGTCGGCTAAGGGTTAGATGTACCCTGCTACGTTCTACGACACGCTGCCTGCGAATCCCTAATTCGTGAATCCGCGAATCCGAGAGGCCGCAAGAGCAGTGGCGACCTCCTTAACCTTTGTTGCACTGTGCGCCCTAAAGTTAGCCCATGCAGCCGCGTTCCATCGTGAGGAACAGCGGCCGTGTACCACCCCTCGGAGTTTGGGACAGCGGCGTCCATATCGCATACCCTCCCTCTTCTGTCCATATTGTATCTCCAGAGACCGAGCGCGCGCCTCACGTTGTGCGTGTGTGTTAATCTCTGTCCATTTTAGTGGGTAGAATTCGGATCAGAAAGGCTGTGCGCTAGAGTTCGGGATCGTTTCAGATTGTTCTGCTAAGATTACGCGCAGGAAAGGAATAACCCAGCTTATTCTGGAGCTGACGTGAGCATCAGGGATAAAGCTGGAAGGTTGGAACAGGTATCAATAAAAAGCTGACAAATTTCACCAACGATCAGATTACTGAGGGCCGACGACGACAGCGAATGCGGCACTCAGTGTACAGCGTATTGCTTGTACTTTGATTTTTCATTTCCTGGGCACAGTTTCACCCACTAAAGAGTTTAGACTTTAACAGCCGGACTGCTGCCTCCTTCCCCTCATGACCGGGTGACTAGGGATGGTCGATCAAATTTTTATCGATTAATCGTTAATCGTTAATCGATTTAGCCTTTAATCGATTAATTGCTTTCGGTGGCATGTTTTAATCGATTATTCATTAATCGACATTTTTTGTGGGTGCTTTAAAACTATATCTCTTGTTTGAGAGGCATCGTTCGTGTTTGATATGGACCCAAATCTTTTTATCAGACGCTTTGACGATCGAAAATTCCCACTTTCGAAAGTGTCGACGACGGACTCCTTCTGTCCAGTGCACGAAAATTCCCACTTTCGCACACTGGACACAAGGGCTCGTCGTCGTTGGTTGATGTCGTGGATTCAAGCATCTGTGGCCATCATCTCTGGACTATTCGGCAGCAGGGCGTATTTATCGAAGCCTGCCTATTCGACGTCACAGGATAGCGCGCACTTACAACGGGGACAAAGGGAGAAGAACACGACAACACAAGCGCTAACTTTCAACTAAAGTTTATTCAAGGAAAAACGGAAGAGAAGAAAATAACACACAAATACCGCGCATGCGTCACTGCGCAGAAAACATAACTAAATTATAAGCACAACATAATATCAAGCCTAACAACATGGTAGTTGATAACCAATCTGTTCACCGTTGCAAGGCGCTAATCAGTGTGGCCAAGAAAAGACAGTTCTTTATCTGTTAGTGCCAATGACGTCTGGCTTACTCATCTATGTCCTTCTTTTCTGATTCGGAAGGCCTCACAGATCTCCCTTGTAGTCTTGTCTTTGTGACGGAATAAAACTGTGGTGCCTGTGAAATCAGCGGAGCACCCGCAGTCCCTGCAATGCATGCCAAGGTGTGTCGAAAATGTAAGACCTTCAACTGCATTCTTACGTTCACTGAAGCGCAGATTCAGACATCTGCCCGTCTGGCCAACATAAACGCGGCCACATGACAACGGGATGCTATATACGACTCCCGAGGCGCAAGGTACGTGGCTGTAGGTGTGGTTAATACTGCAGGCTTGACTGTTCCTAGAACTCGACTCTATGCGTGTGCGCACCGCGGGGCATACGCCGCGTACCTTGTGTTCTGCGGAAAACACCACCTTGACCTCATGCCGGGCGCCCACCTTTTTTAGACGATGTGACAACCCATGCACATAAGGTATCACGGCAAACTTCACCTTGTCTTTTGCTTTCGGCTCCGTTGCGCCTAGCTGCTGCCCTGCCACAGATTCTTTTAGCTCCCGCAAAAGCCGGCTACATGCGAGAACCGTCTCTGGTTCGGATATCCCCCCTTCCCAAGTTTGGCTTAACTGAACATTAACACTTGCTTCCATCATGTGTTCACATGATTTTGTCAGGGCTGATCGCAGAGCAGATATAGCTATGCCATCTATGCATACCAACTCGCCCAGTTTTCTGCTTTGTTATATTGCTAGTCACATTAATGTTACCAGTCATCTGCGGAGGCTGCATGCGATGCAGCCTCCGCAGTCACTTTTTAGCCTTCTCTTTTCTTGTGGGACATTGCTGCCAGTTAGGCGAGTTGCCTTCGGATCTGCCTCCGTATATTCACGTATCAGAAAATGGAATTTAACGTTGTTTAGCAAAGCTGTTTAGCAAATCTTTCCTTGTGAGAGAGATAAGATTCTTTAATGAAATGCCCGGAGAGGTTAGCCTGGTTTGTCGCCTGTCGATCGCAGAAAACTATCATAATCTTAAAGGGTATGTGCCAATGTGCGGCCTACCAGAAAACTATCATCATAAACGGGTATGTGCCACCGAAATTGGGTAAATCCTAATACTAACCACTGGTTCACTAAAAATGAAGAAGGCAACAGTTCGCCAAACAAATGGCTGCGAAGCGACGGCGGTGAGCTGTAGACCCCGAGTACGTACAATAAGAGAATACTAGGGAACGCGAAAGGCAACGGCGGTTGCGAGAAGACGCCGAAGCGACGGAAGGCGTACACCGACGACGACGTGACCGTAGATCTACGAGAGGTGCGAACGCTTGGTTTCAGCGCGAGCTTCTGTCTCTGGAGTTTGGACAACCGTGTCGTGTCTGTTACTGTCTGTGGTTTAACTCGAACCTCTCGGCGCTGAGAATCAACGTAGAAAACAACCTAGCATCACCTAGGTTAAGCCCAGCAACAACCTAAAAGCAACCTAGAACGTGCATCACCAAGCTGAGGCCTAGAAACAACCTAGAAGCAACCAGATTAGTCTTCAAAATCACACAGTCTCGCTGTTTCAAGCCTTGTGCGGCTTAATGCAAGCTTTGATAATTTTTTTTTTTCAAGATGGAAAGCCCCACACTCATCTTCATTGAAGAGTAGATGGCAATCATTCTGATTACGAAGCTGTATAAGAGATCGCCATTCGTTCAACTTGATGTCACGTATTTGTCGTGAAGAGAAAATCCCAAGTTTATTTACTCGCACCAGGCTAAATGCCTTTGCGGTGGTACGTGCCACAAGCTTCGTCATGCGCACAATCATATAGTCATCCGGTAAGCACTACTTCATTATTGATCACTTGAAATTCAAATTTATATAATATTTAGGTACAATAACCCATCAGTATTAAAATATAGGAGATAACTGAATAATCCACCCTCTTCTTGGACTTGACTATGAGCCACTGTGACTGATGTGCAGAAAAAGAAGAGCACCAGGGCGGCCCCCCGGGTTGGGTTGCACCAAGCATCAGATTTCCCACAACTGAAGTTTCCATGGAAGAGGAGATGGTGTTCCTCTAGAAAGGAAGAAATATCAGTTACACGGCTGCGATGTCGAGTTCCCCCACTGAACTTTTACCTTCACAAGTCCGGTCTGGCTCAGTCACCTTTATGCCTTCACTGCGATGAGAGTGAATCTCTGGATCACTTCTTTTGTAGCGTTAGATACACTTGCCTAGCCGGAGCCGATTTCGCGTGGATCCACATGACCCGTGCTGCGCATGCGCGAGGATCAGTGATGTCACACAGCTGGGTCACCGGAGCTGGCATCTCCGACACCGCCACGCGCGGCTCGCCGCTGCTTGTCTGCGGGTTCAGGAGGAGTGGCGTCGTCGTAGCCGCGGCAGACAAACTGGCGCCGCTGGCGCCGGCGCGCTCGCAGACTCCGCCACCGCCGCGCGCGACTCGCCGCCGCCGGTCTGCGCTTTCCAGAGTGACGTCGTAGCCTTGGCAGACGTATTGGCGCCAGCGCGCGCGCAACTCTTCGCCTTCGTTGCGCAGTCGCCGTCTGACACTGTGCTGGAGCCACGTGATAGCGCCTCTGACTGGCGTTTGCAGGTGGGTAACGCCATGGAGAAGGAGAGCGCAAATGCTGCTCGACGGCGCAGAAGAGCCGAGAAGCTTATCTCATAGGATCCGAAGTAGTTGCCTGACAATTAGCGTTCAGCGTACGAAGAATGAACAGAAGAAGGCTAATAAACCTAGACAATCTGGAAAGCTAAGAATAATCAGCTGAACCTTTGCTAACGCTACGTATATCCTAGCATAGCCGAGCTAAGCCACTGCAAGTTTTTAAAAATAATCTGATCATTGTTCCCCTGGCTAGAAGAGACACAAATTGGAAATCATATGCAGCCCCGTAACATGGTCGCCACAGAAAAGAGAGTGTCACGCTCACGCTAGCGTCAACCACAATAGCTTTAGAGTGAGTTTGGCAAGCCAGAACGCAAAGACCCGGGAGCAAGGGTGGCGACAGGATTTGTTTACGGCGGTGAAGGGGAGGGGAGAGACGACGAAAAGCCAGCCGCTTTGCTTGAATTTTCATGGACGTGGAGTTCAAGCCCACCCGTGTAGTGCGTGCAGTGTGGTGCAACGACTTTGACATAAATTGAAGTGAATTAATGTGGACGAAAATCACCTTTCCCTCGTTGGGATCCGACCAACAGAAATGGTAATTTTTCGTCCGCTTTCCTTCCTTTAAATTTAGGACAAAATCATTACACTACAGAGCAGATTACGCCTCCTATGCTTTGCTTCCCTTATCTTTTGAGTATGTGTCAGCGCACATGTACCGCTCTTCAAGTAATTTTCTCACGCCGCCTGCTCTCGCTGCTCTCCATACGCCGCTCTCCGTACCAGTATCACACGAAAGATTACATATCCTTGACGATTAACATTGATCACAACTTACGTGGCTCATCATATTAATGTTAGCAATGATCTCCAGAGGCTGGATGCGATGCCAACGTCTGTTTCTTTAGTTGGACATTGCTCCTGGCTACGGTGAGTCGCCTGTGACTCGCTTTACGTATAATCGCGTATGTGCAATCGGAACTTAATGCATCTTATTCTCATTTTCCAAGTGGAAATCACCATCGTCATCGATGAAGAGTTCGATGGCAATCATTCTGACAACGAGGCTGCATAACAGCCCGCCATGCATCCAAATCAATGTGCCCCACTTTTCATCAATAGAAAATTCAAAGTTATGTTTGCGAATACATCGCTAATGCCCTTGCGGTGGTACGTGCCACAATCTTCACCACGTGCATCATAAGCATCATCATCATCAATATAGTGAATTGGTGGGAAGTACGGCGCTCACTGATCGCTTGCAATTAAAATTTATAGATTATTTAACTAGAGCACCCAGGCAATACTAAAATATATGACCTAATGAAATAATCCAACCCGTTCTTGCACTTGCATCGGCTTTGAGATGAAACAGAACACGCGGACGGCCTCTAAATTTAAATTTACACAGACGTCGTTTGTTTCTTCCCCTCAATGTATTTATTGTATGCAAGTAGAAAAAATAGAGCATTTTTTCGCCAGAATGTCGTGGGTGTCAAAATCTAAGGCAAAGATTTCTCGAACCTCTATTCCGAAAACTTGGGTCTGAGCTTTTCCGTTACGGTATTACTCTCCCTGGGGCGTCAGCACTGGGTCACTGCAACAGGGACATATGTGATGCGGTATTTAACTATATAAAATAATCAAAGAGACTACCATGCTAATATTTAACGTAAATACCTATTTCATTTCATCATGTATTTATTTCATTTAACTTTACTTATTTATTTATTTGCTTTTTAACTCACTCTCTCGCTCTTTTTTTTTCTTCTTTTTAGCATTGAATACAGAAACCGTAAACACAACTAATATTTTCGCTTCCCTACAAATTATCTTTTTCGAATTATGCTTTTTTTCACAAATCCTACTGCCGCACGATTCGCGGCCGATCTCCCGTGGTGGGTTGAGCCATTCCTCTACGAACCAACCAACCAAGCAATTTTGATCTTGGCGTAGCCTCGTCTGCAAAACGGAGCCGCCGTAGACCGCCGGACCCTTGCACGAGGGACAAAAAAGCGCAGCCGACAAGTCCCGCAGTCCACAAGGGAGACGGGAAGCCAAGGTCATGGCTGCGTCTGACGTCCGACAGACAGAGGCCGTCCAGACAGCGGCCGATGAAAAATGGGTCTTTCTGCAAGACGACGGAGAGGGATTGAAGGAACTGTTGCTCGAGGAGCAAGATGGCGATGTGAAGGGCGAGAAGGAAAGCCTTGAAAATGCGGTTGAAGGACAGGAAAGCGCCCTAGATGTGGGAAGGTTTTTGTGGTGGTGTCGCTCAGCATGTAAGGACGTTCTCGTTCGCAACACCACCTGCGACGACAGCACGTGGGATGACAAGCGGCCATACGTCCTCGGCGTCGCCCTCTGCGTGATTACTGTGAGTTTATTTAATAGTTCTCCCACACACACAGCGATATGATTGCGCCTGTGGAAGGTAGTTTTGCTGGCCATCTACCGTTACAGCACTCTCCATGCACAAACAAGGCTAATGATGATTTCAAGATGGAGGTTTGAAGAGAAGTCACCGGGCGAGAAATATCGCTGGAAGGACGTGAGCCTGGGCATATTGGTATTCCATATTAACTCATTAGCGCACAGAACGGACAGGAACACAGAGGTACGACGCGGACACAGTGCTATCTTCCAACAAGGAGATAGCGCTGTGTCCGCCTCGTACCGCTGAGTTCCTGTCCGTTCTGTGCGCTAAAGGTGTTAATGTCGCTGGAGGCAACTTTTCGACAAGGTGACGACGAAGAGAGGGATTCTCCTCGTAGAAACGTTGGTTGCTTGCATGCAGGTGAATTCCTTGATCGAACACTCATATCCGCAGGCCGATCCAGAGGGATGGTCGAGATGTCCGGGAGGAGTGCTGGAAAATGCTGACTAGCAATTGGATAAAGCAGCCGTTATAAGAACATTTTCTTCGTTCAGCATCAATTTAATGACTGAGTTGCCTTCAACTTTTGGAAGACAGCGTCTTCCTCGGCACCTCGCACTCGCATTATACAACAAGGTAGGACGAATGACTTCTGATAAAAAAAACGTGGGCTGATCCACGAGACAACACAGTCTATAGCAGATGATCTTGCTAACTCACGTGGGTTAAACTGCCTTTACTTGCCCATCTACCAGCACTGGTTAGTGGTGGCTAATGTTAGGTATGACTGAATGGCGGCTAATATTTACTGACGTGGGCGCTTTAATAACAGCAATACAGTCTTCATTCAGTAGCGACCCAAAGTTTCAGATGTCTATCACATTTGTCTTGTTCAATGGCTGCTGCCTTTCGCGCAGGCCTTACATCTGCTCGCAGCATTCGCGTCACTGGCCGAATGTGAGATGCTACAAGTTGTACTCGCCATTCTCGGGTACTTCACGATGGCGGTACTGTGCCCTGCGACATTTTCCTACGCTACGCGATTTCTCTCACTTCTGGCGGCCAAGGCGAGCGTAGTGAAGCGACTGGAGGTGAACGTTCTGCTGTTCGGTCTTCTGGCCACCACCTTTGTGATCCGACAGGCCGCTCGCTTTGCTTTTCTTTACGAGGTGTACGCCGGCATAACGGTGAGTTGCTTTTGAGCCCCACGCTGTTCTCATAGCCGAGCTTTCCACTGAGCCGTTTACTCCGAGCAGCGGACATCAACACTGTAATGCCGCAGTTTCGCATCAAGCAAAATCAGAGCGTCTTGTTGGAATTTATTGCTGGTGCTGTAGGACACATTTTGCCAAGGAAAACGAAATTTTGTCTCCCTGAGTGTTCACAATGGGTCACTAAGGATTGCCTGTGTAAGGATGCCACTAAATATATTAAAAATCCGTAAACAGGGGGTGGGTGCTTGAGCCGACGTTTCGACAAGTGGACTTGTCTTCTTCGAGGCTGAAAGTTCCAGCCTTGAAGAGGACAAGTCTACTTGTCGAAACGTCGGCTCGAGCACCCACCCCCTGTTTACGGATTTTTTCATCGCAAGCTTTCATCTTCCACTTCCTACCGTTTTTTTGACTAAATATATTAGTTATAATCAAATGCTGGAAGCTATGTGCAGCCCGAAAGGACAGACTGATGTGTTAGTTGGTAGTACGTAATTCAGGCAGTAGCGCAAAGAAGCACAAGGACGGTGAAAGGGCGAGACGGGACACAGCGTTACCAGCAACTTAGTGTTTATTTCACGTGATTACATATATATGTATATACAGCACCTCGCAACGGAAAAAAAGTCACAATTTCGCTGCAAGGGCGAAGCAGCGAATGCGATAGCAAGAAACTGTAATGCTATACGAAATGAGGCTCGCCAATGGATGCTCTCAGTTTGAACAGCGCTCCTATTGCAAAGGCGGCCGAAGCAGCGAAGGAAACTAGCGTGCTTCAAGTGTCGAGCTGTGACACTTGGTAGTTCGCGCTCATCTCCTGTTTGTTCGTTTAGCGGCGTCCCTTGAGCTCGAGTGACTTTCGTACGCTCCGTAACATCAGCGCGGACATCACGGTGAAAGCTCGAAACATCCCTCTTCCCCTCACGACGAGATAACCGCGCGAGCAGAGAGCGGAAGGGCAAAGGTTCTCCCGGCGCAAATATAAGAAGAAGCGAGCGAGCTCGCCGATGACTTTTAAATGCGCCCGTTGCGCTCCTCGCGCCATCTCGCTGGTAATGAAGAAACGCTTATAAGCGCTTGCCGTTTCAGAGTACTCCCAGCAGTAAAGGATGTGTATATAACGCTCGCCGTTCACTACCGGAAGGATCTGCGTTCTGTGGCGTAGTGGTTAGCGCCACGCGGTGTGGAGCGAGAGGTCGCTGGTTCGATTCCGCGCTTCGGAAGCATTTTTCTGAATTATTTTTCTTTGGGACTTTTATATATATACACATACCTATACATATACGGTGCATGACCGCGGCGACGGCAACGCCAAAAACCAGCTGAGACTGTCCATATAATTACTATCGCAATAAAGCGTTTTTTAAAGTGTTTTATGCCGGGGTCCACCAAGACTTCGCTGACGTATTTCCGCCACGTATATGACGTTGTAAAATGTACATTAACAGATGACAAGCAAAAAACTACAAGAAAGAGCCCACCACCACACGAGCTTACCACCCCTCGTTCTACAGCGCGCGGCGCTAAACGACTCGGCCACAAACCGTACATTCCGCAGCACACTAGCGGCGAGCTATTTATATATACCCGTTATAGCTGGCGCTACCCAGAGCTCGATGGCATTTCAGCGTGTTCTCGTTCTCAACAGCAAGATGGCGCGAAGGGCGCGAAGGGCGCGCTTTAAAGGTCGTCGCCCTGCTCGTTGCGATGTGCGTGGGCCTCCTGGCTATACCACCGGTACTTTGCCCGACAGGGCGTGGTCGCCCGTGCTCGCGCGCTTATCTCGTGATGGGGGTGGTTTGTACGTGTTGTGCGTTCACCGCAAAGGTTGTGTTGAAGTTACAGAGCGCACGAAGGTCACTTCGCTCGCTGCAGCGGCCGCGTTGGAGAAAGGAGCGCGATGCTCCAAAAGAAAAAGTAGCAACTGTGACAGTTAGTTCGCGCTCGTCCTGAGTATACTTGCGCGTTCGTTTCGTGCGTCCTTCTTTGTGTTTGACGGGGCTATAGCTGCCAACTACTAATAGACATTGTATAAGCTCTCATATATCAATGCACAATAAACGCTCAACTACATCTGTGAAGAGGCGTTTCACTTTCGTGTTATACCCATTCCTTTGAGGGAAAGATCAGCCATGCTTCTTTTTTTTACCTGATAAAGAGACTGTTGGGCAACTGGCTGAATCACAATTTTTAATTTCCACAGGTTGAATGATACCCCTCGTTAGCTGGTCAGAATTTCCCGCCACCGAATGCGCGCCGTTGATTAGGGGCTTGTAACCACAGCGTGTAATATGCGCGGCGAGGCACCACGAACCGTTTGTGTCTCGTGTAGCGGGTGTGGTCTCATCCAGTCCGCTCACAAGTGGCAGGGAGTATGTTGGCCAGACAGGCAAGTGCGTGAATAGCTCACAGGAGCACAGGTACAACATTGAAAAACTTGCCTTGTCAGGTCACCTCGCCTCGCATTGTGCACGCTGCGGTTGCGAGGAGCGCCTTTTCAACCACACGCATTCACTGGCGAAAAGTTCTGACCAGCTCTTCAGGGAAATCATTGAAGTGGTGGAAACTAAAAATAGAGATGCTGTTAGTTGCCCACCAGTCTGTTTATGAGAGAAGGAAATGCAATTTGATCACTTCAGCCACCTGTTTGAGTGGCTGGGTCGATTGGACTGTGCTCCCCTCACTCCATTTTTTTTTCTCTGCCCGGAGTTGTATATAAATGTGACCTCGTGCAATAAGCACTGCGTTGTTAGCGCTTGGGCCCCGCCACGGTGGTATAGCGGTTACGGCGCTCGAATGCTGACCCGAAAGTCGCAGGATCGAATGCCAGCCGCGGCGGTTGCATTTTTGATGGAGGCGAAAATGTTTGAGACCCGTGTACTTAGATTTAGGTGCACGTTAAAGAACCCCAGGTGGTCGAAATTTCCGGAGCCCTCCACTAAGGCGTCTCTCAATCATATCGTGGTTCTGGGACGTTAAACCCAAATAATAAATGCGAAGCATTTCTTAGCGAACCTTTGGCACTTTGAGCGTATCTATCTATCTATCTATCTATCTATCTATCTATCTATCTATCTATCTATCTATCTATCTATCTATCTATCTATCTATCTATCTATCTATCTATCTATCTATCTATCTATCTATCTATCTATCTATCTATCTATCTATCTATCTATCTATCTATCTATCTATCTATCTATCTATCTATCTAGTGCTGGGCAGTATCGAAGATACATGTATCTCAGATACTATCTTAGATACTCTATGGGTATCTTGTATCTGTATCGCGATACGTCTCGAAAAACGAGTATCTGTATCTGTATTTCCGAGACATTCGATAATGTATCGTGTATCTTAAGATACAAGATACTTCTATCGCTACGCAACCGTGCGAAATAATAATCGCTGGCCAAGCTCCGCTTCTCAAGCTGGTACTTGTGCCACTAAGCCATCTGAATAAGTCTAAGGGAGTGACATTATTTTATTTTTACGCCAGAGTCATCCAGTGAGGGCAGAATATGAGGAAGACAAGCACGCGGACGTGTACGCCGAGCCCACGTACCTTTTGTTTTCTCGATATTTTTTCTTCTTGGTTGCGCCGATCCCGCGACACTTGCTCTTAGTCACTGTCCTGCGCTGCGTACTCCACAGCGTGCGGCGTCTACAGCGCAAATTCGGATGTCGCTACAGTGTCGTTATTGAAGATTCCCTTGCGTCTTGATTCGTAACGAAATGTGATGCGTGTGAGAATGGGGTTGCTTTGCGTTTCGTGGATTTTACATATCAACGATTTGAAGAATCTCGTGGATGTAAGTTTGACTGCATGCAATGAATTAACTTATATGCAAATAAGATTCTAACAACTTTAGCACCACTGGTACTGATACTAGATCTGGATATAATACATAGAGGAAAGCAAGCGTTTACCTAACAGAAAATATCTTGGAGTATCGTGTTTTTCAATTCCTGATACATTTATTCAAAGAATTTATGAAATCATAATTTGATTATTTCCACAAGTGCTTTCTTGGCTGTCATTTTGCATCCCATACATTACCTAGGTCTCTGTACTGTTTTTCGGTCAGGTCACTGAAGTATGTCTTTTGTAACGCGCTACTGAAAATAAGATCTCTGCTTTATTCTTCTGTCTGCTTTATTTGTACTACTGCTTACGCATTTACACGTTGCCAAGGCGATTTTGAAAACAAATATATAGTTATGTGGACGTGCCTTGAGTATACAGTACAAAATATTCTGCTTACCGTTTAGAAAAATAGCGAAATTGAGTTTGCATTTGTGGTAGTCTCGATGCTCACCGGAGCCGAAGACTACCGCGGGTTCAGGCTTAGCGAGCCACAGGGCCGATACCGTCGCCTGCTTACGTTTTGCGCACCGCTCCGCACGCGCTCTGCTCGCAAAGGCGTTGAGCGCCGCGCGGCATAAACACAGTGTTCGAGCTAACATACACACACAAACACTTTATTTGCCTTCTGCGGCACCCCAACACACACACAGTACACGTCCGCTCCCGGGGGCACGGGGAAGCAAAGGGCTTCCCGCGCGGACGATACACTAAGGGTTTCCGCGAAGCACGTCGCAGCTCGCAATGGCGAGCTTTGACACGCCGCTCGGGAAAAAGGTCCCTCGCGGCTATGCTGCGCACTCTCGCGATGACCACTGGGCCTGGTCGCGAGGGCTAGGGCAATCTCCGTACGCGTGGGCCTCCGGCAAGTGCGACTCGGCGTGGTACGACCGCGCACGAGCACTAAGCACCGCTCTCTGGCTTAGCGTACGAACCGGAGCTAACACTGAGGTAAACACGCCTGCAAGGATGCCGAGGCACCCAGGCAGGCTTCAGTCCAGCGATTCCCAAAGGGGACGTTGGACCGGAAAGAAATACGTGCTTACCCAGCGGCGTCCGGGGAGAGAGAGAGTTCGTCCCGGCCTGCCCGCGCGTCCGTCGCCGAATTTCGCGGCTCTCAGATAGAGTCACTCTCAGACCGCGTACAGCGCCACCACGAGTGTCGGCGCGTAGCGCATGATGGCGCCACTTGCCGTCGCGGGAGAACGGGAGAGGGAAAGGATTCGAAATGCCCGCGCAGTGGCTTCGGGCGCGCCTCGGATCCCCACACATTATAACAATGGAAAGTATTAGCAGCCATATTAGAAATGTTAGGAATGGTATTCAAGAAACCTTGTTTTACTGAATGCTCCGTTTTACTCGTGAGCGTCCCAACGAGCCGTTTCAGGCAATTTTCCATAGGCGCTGAACTTTCTCAACAGGTAAGTTGACGATACTTGATGCTCGTGGCTTTTAAGGGCGCCGTCTGTATTGTCTTTCTGCACTCATTCAATGTGAATGTTTGATACAGAACCACCTCTCTATTTTACTTATATTTGTTTTCCTGCTTTAGGCCTTCTTAAATTTTTTTGTATCACTAATCGCCACGTAATGGGAGCTGTAAGCGGCAATAGCGCGAATAGCAGCGGTGTCCTACAACGTTTTGTGCAACTATACAAAGACTTCTGAGACGTTTCTGTGTTGCACATGTTCTCTCGTTGAAGAAAAATTGCAAAAAAATTGCACGTTAGTGAGTATATCAACAAAGAATCCTTTACGCCAGCAGATATGTAGAATATGAAAATTCATTGCAGTTTTACGTCATCTACGTATGCACCAGGGGTCTCAAACTCAGCTTATAGCCAGCGGGCCGCTGTCGCGAAATTTAGTTCCAAGGGCCGGGACAGTGAAGATGGTGGGATCGGGGGTCGGAGAGAGCTTGAACAAAATGACGTCGCCATTTGAAAGGAAGTCTTTCCCATATCTCGTATATAGGTCATTTCTGAAGGGGATTCGGAGTCAACATTTGAGAAACATCGACACCGATGTACACAACAATGAAATCTGGACGTGGATTCTAATATATAGAGTTTTTGTTCCACGGTTGTTTCAGCACATGATGACCACCGCTCCTCACGAAATTTAAGACCAGTCTTGTCTGTGTAGCTCACGAACAGAACACAAGAAATATGTTTTTATTAAGAAAATAAAAACAAATGGGACGAAGACGGTGATGTGTGCGGGCCGGGCCGTCAGCGAAAGGTCTCAAACCCCTAGAATACACCATGCCCCCCCCCCCCTAAAAATGTTGCTACCAGCGTTGTTGCTGTTGTACACCTGTCCGGATATACGGTACTGCGCAAACTGTCTTTTACGGAGAAGGTAAAAGTCCACACCGGTATTTGCGCCGTCGTGCGAAGGCTTGTTATTGAATTTATTGTGATTGTATGGCAACCCGCTAGTTGGTCGGCAAGCTGAGCAGTGACTCCCGCCAATTGCAAAAATGACAAGCAAGAACCTCTGTCAGCGAAGTGTATAAAGAGTTGTCATGTGAAGAAGCTAAAACAAGCCGCAATAAGTTGTTTTGGAGAAGGAAGCTAATGTACTTTGAGCAAGAAGGGCAAAACTTTTGAGATACTAACAAACATTTCATTCAAATGAAACAAAATAGGTCACAGTTAAAAAATTTTCAAGCAGACACTTTCGTGCATAGGCGTTTGCTGCTACAATATATGGATCTATAATAATAAATCTGAGAATGTATCGAAGTATCTTAAGATACAATTCCCGAGTATCGTATCGGATACTATTATTGCAGCAGTATCTTGTATCTGTATCTCCAATACTTCTTGCTTGAGTATCTTGTATCGTATCGCGATACAATTTTAAAGTATCTTTGCTGAGCCCTGTATCTATCTATTCGCCTACGTCTGGGTGCTCCCATGATCGCCTCCTTAACTTGGTGCAGACCTTGATTGGCACGGGAGGGTAAGAAAATTTGACGAATATGACTGTCGAGTCATGACATGAATAACGTGAAAATCTTGTCGCGTACGTCGTCAGAGCCTTTCCTCCAGACACGTGTGGCACATACCCGTTTACCACGGGCCGCGTTGTACGGGTATGCGCCACAGGTGATTGACAGTTTATATTTACTCAGGAAAGGGGAGTACAGGCATTGGTAATTTGAATGCGAGAGCGTTGAGAGAAACTGACATCGGCAGCGTTGACGAATGGAACGAATAAAAATCAAGATCCCAGCAGGAATCGAACCCAAGCATTCTGCGTGGCAGTCAGGTATTTTACCACAGATCCACGCAAAGTCTAGACAGTCCTTTGGAAAAAACACCCTATATATGCAGGCGTAATGTCGGTGCAGCGTCAACTGTGGTTTTGGAGCTGGCTATCTAGTTTTATAACCAAGCAACAAACATTACATGTGTACTCCTAGGCTACAGGTGACATGTCATGTTAACGTCTGTGGTTACAGCGTTGGCTCCGCTTTTATAGCAGTCTAATAAACATTACATTTGTATTCATACGATTCAGCAAGCTATATTGAAGCATTGCTCGATCCCGGAGGAATACAATAATGAAAGTTACAATGATATTCACATGTTTGCACCATAATGGGCTCTAACGGGAGTGCTGACATTACATCACACCATAAGTTACCCTTTAAACGCCAGTGTTGTCGACGTGCCTGGTAAGCCCACGATGTGCACACAGCTACTGCACTTAGAAAAACTTGGCTCAAAGCCATAAAATACAGCATAGAAGTACTTGCTGACAGCTTCGCATGAAACCAATTCCCACAACGCGTGGGATCTGCCGAATCGTAATATTTCAAAATGCTTAGGGCACGAACAAACACCAGCTGAGAATGCCATATGACACGAGTTGAAAGGCCGGCGCACCACAGTTTTTTGGGTGGAACTTAATTTTTTTTTGTTGTAGCCATCTATAAGATTACGCCTTACACAACGCTGCTTGCTCGCAGGTTTCCTCGACGACAGGGCAACAAGCGTGGTACCTGCAGCTGCCTGTGGCCATGGTGCGATGGCCCGCACTAATTGGAGCAATAGTGTTTGGCCCTCCAATGGTGCTCCCAACGAAGACCGATCTCAAGGACACGTTTCACACTTTTAAGCTTCACTGGCGAGAGACCGAGGATGCCAGGAAACTCTTCACTAAGCGATGGCTGTTTGAATTGACACTCGTACCGCTGGTAGCACTCATCGCTGTCGTCTGCGTCTTTGTAGAAGTCGAGTCTGGAGGTAAGCCGACCGCTATTTTTGAGGGAAAGAAAAAGAAATGTTGGCCGTGAAAATTTTCAAGGTCAAGTGTTGTGATCTGCGAAGCAGTTGCTAGGGCGAGTCAGCAGCACAGTATTACGCATGCGTTGCTTTATCAAGGGGAAAGCCTGAGAGCCCTCATCGAACTCGAAAATTGACCGTCGGCGTCCCGCAGCGTCGGCGCCATCGTGACGTCACATAAGCCAAATTTGTGAAGTCATAATGATGTGATCATGACGTCAAATAAAGTGACGTCACATGATTTCGTCATCGTATGAGATCGCCGCTCGTTCAGAGAGGGGCCGATCACGAAGGCAGTGCAAAAAGCTTGCACTGCCCCCGATCCTTGAAGCAATGCACAGCCACTTTATGTGCGGATAGCTTTCGCAGGGAGGTTGGGGAGGATCAGTACATCGACTAAGGAGACAAAGACGAGGCTTTCGCCTTCGAGTTATCTTAGGCGAATGCATAGGAAATCCTGGGAGTGTTTATACTACAATGTCAGCAGATATTTATTTTCTATATAGAGCCCTCGTTGGGCATTGTGTAAGGGGGGGAAGCAAACACGTACATGAATACAAAAATACAATTACATTTGAAAAAAAAGTAAGGCATCGATTAGTGCATAAGAACCGATTGAACTCACGAAAATAATAAAATATACTTTAAAAGCAACTAGCTTAAGGGCAACGGAAAATGAAAAAAAAAAAACTGAAAGAAGATTGTCTTTCTGGAAAGAGAAAAACGTATACAAAGAAAAAGAAAACAGGCGAAAAAACAAACAAATATTGAAAACAGTGCTATAGGCCTGGACAACGATGAAGTAGAAAATGCATGAGAATATTATGCACATACATTTTTTAGGATTATCGATGAAGTACCTGATTTCGTTGTGATGCAAGGTTCTCCGACCCGTCATTCCTCGTGGAAGAGCCGATAAGTTAAATGCGCATGTTTTGCCGTATATGCGCGATAAGGTAAATTTTTCGTAGATGTGTGAATTTCGATGAGCTAGATTAAAAGGACATATATATGCCGTACTGGTGCGAGTGAGTTTGTGGAATAGTGATAGACGAGCAATGTCATGACGCGCATTTAGTGACTCAAGTGAACGGTGTTCTTTATGCTTCGTTATGCTGAATGAGTATCTAATAACGCGCAGTGAACTGGCTGGCGTTGTTCTGAATGGATTCTAACATGCTGATCGGATGCTGATATAGGGGCCCAATTGAGGACGCAAACTCATGTTGAGAACGGATTAAAGCAAGATAAACTAGTTTGACTACATTCGAGTGAGAATTATGTAGGTTAGGGTGACGATAACTTGACTTTGATGCATTAGCATAGGTGGACATAACATGTGTGAACCAAGAAAAGACTTGTCGTCATCGTCGTTATCGTAAGCTGCTGGGCAAATGCCTCTTCATGTTTCTCCAATTATCCGGGTCCTCTGCTTGCCGTGGCCCCGTTACCCCCAAAAACACATTAATATCATCTGTCCCCTTACTTTCGGCCTCTCCCTGGTCCGCTTGCCCTCTCTGGGAATCTAGTCTGTTAATGTGCACCTCCGAGTTTTAGTGCACGCTCCGTGGTCATACTGGTAAGATTTTTATTCATCGCGTCAACGCTAAGGTCGGCTTTCTTGCTGAGGTTTATGCCTAAGTATTTGTACAGCTAAGTACGTTCCACAACGGTGTTGCCAAGCGCTGGTGTTCGTGTTCCTTCTTCTCCGTGTATTCGTCGTTTGCGCTGAAAACCACTCATGTCTGACCCAATCTTTTATAGGACGCTTAACTTATGACGTTTACTAGAAAATGTCAAGTTTGCACTTCTAAACGTAGAGTGTCGTCAATCAAGTCTTGCACCAATCACCAATGCATCCAAGGTCTTCTTTAAAGTCAACATGGTAACTATCGCTATGGTTTAAAGGGTAAATAATGGTGTCATAAGCAAATATGCTCATACAAGGTCGAAAAACAATATTTAGTGGTGGTATTGGGCAGTGAATTCGTCAGCTTTGACGTAACCTATAGGTTCTTTTTCATGATTGATGTTATGGTGTATATTTTATTTTCATCAGAGCATTACAAGATAGTTTCAAGTTTTATTGCATCACCTACTGCATCTCAATGTTTCGCACTGTCCGACGCGGTGGTGTAGCGGTTACGGTGCTCGGCTGCTTACCCGAAGGTCGCCGGTTCGATCCCCGCCGCGACGGGACGTTTTGATGGGGGAGAAATGCTAGAGGCCCGTGTACTGCGCGATGTCTGTGCACGGTTAAATATACATGATCAAAATTTCCGGAGCCATCCGTACGGCGTCCCTCATCATCATATTGTGGTTTTGGGACGTAAAGCCTCACATATTAATAATGTTCTGCGCTATATCAATGAACGAAAACGACGGAACGCATCGAGAGGCTCCTTTCTTTGTTAGGCACAACATAATGTAACCAACCAACAACGAAGCCAAGAAAAACCCTTTACTTGGTTTCATTTTTTGTTGGCTGCATTAGACTACATCAATAGACATTTTTCTTTTCAGCTTTAGTTTGGAAACGCTGGCTTTTCATGCTGATAGAAAAATTCGTTCTGCTTACTGCTCATAGAGTATTTCGCAATAAAAGCCTACAAGTAGTCGAATAACGTTTTAAGACTTCAATCAAGAGAATGCGCAGATTCTATAGCTGTAATCATTTCGGCGATATAACCTTTGAATTACTCGCAGTGGTGGCTTAATGGGGAGGATGTTGCACTGCCAAGCTCGATAACGCGGTTTTCATTTGCGGCCACGTCGTCCACAGGTGGATGGGGGCTAAATCGGAAAACAGCTTTGTTCTTAGGTTTAAGTGGGCGTGCCAAAACATTGTTATGACTGAGGCACGCGTTAGCGAAGGAATCTGTATAAATTCTGTCCACTTCAGCATCTTTAACTTACGCTTAGAACCGAAGTACTCGATTTTTTTTTATTTTCACCCCAATCGAAATGCAGCCGGCGCGGCCAGCAATGGAGCCTGAGTCATCAAGCTTAGTACTGAAATCATAGGCGTGCGTAGGGGGGGGGGGCAAGGGGGCGAGAAGGGGGGGCGCAAAGTCAGCCCTATACATTGCAGGGGGGGGGGGGGCGAGAAGAGGGGCGCAAAAGCAGCCGCATACATTGACATAATAGGGAGGGGGGCGCTGCGACGAGCCTTCGCCCCCCCTGAAGGGGAACCCTGCGCACGCTTATGACTGAAATACTGTATACATGCGAAGCTACCACGGCGCATTGACTCCCAATTGGTCTGCAATAATCCGGTGTCAACAACTACGGCCTGCCTCATAATCACAGCGTGGTATTGTCATGTAGAAGACCAAAGTATTTAACGTTTGTTTTATTTTTGTGCGCAGTTATTCCTCCTGACCCCGCTACAACGGCAGCAAGCGGTGGCATCTAGGAAATGGGGCACTGTTTCAGCATTTCGGTGAACAGTTGGCTGGAGACCACAATATTTGAAACTATTTGGATGTTACTCCAAGACTCCCTTCTAAAATCTACAACACTAGTCCAGCTATCCCTTTTTACGCAACCTCGGAAATTGGTACCGTCACACTTTGCTCATTTTGGACCTGCAGCGCTGCCTTCGGCTCCGCCTGGGTCATCCATCTGGACTGGTACAGGAAAGGTGGAGTTCCATCACCGAAACCCTGAGCTTGCTGCGGTTACCATCGCCAACAGCAGAGGAGACCACTTTCGCACTGACTCAGCACCCAAATACATCTCAGTCGAAGCGCTTGCGCGAAAAATTATCACATTGTACTTTGCAATATATTTTTTAGTAGTACTCGGTGTTGGGCTAGTTGTGGAAGGTTAATTATTAAAAGTAAACTCGACGCTAAAACACGACCATGCAGGAACACGAGGAAGACGTAGAAAAGGCGGACACTCTGTGATCCTTTCGTTCCTGCGTAGTCGCGTTTTTGGCGCCAGGTGTACTATTCAAAACAAGCAATATATTAACGCGATAGCGTTAAAGAGCTCGTTTCGCAGAATTTCCGGTGTCGGCGTCGGTGACGACGTCGTTGGTTGTGAGCGAAAAATCATCTTTTCCGTGACCAAAAACTCGCTAAAGATGTAAATAAAAAATAAAAGACTTTGTGTTCGAGCAGAATCGAACACAGACCGTATGCGTGGCAAACAGGTGTTCTACCACAGAGCCACGCTATTTTTTGAAAACTGCTTTGAAAAAAAAAAAAAAAACTATATCAACGTCATGTAGTAGAAGGGGCTTCCTTAGCGCATGTAATATTACATGGCAGAAGCGTAGAATCACGCCAGGCGTGAAAACATGTGAATTGTGCAACGAGTGGGTGTTTTAAGGGCCTACCCATTATAAAGCGCTCATACATATTTAATCATCATCATCAGCAGCAAAAGCATAAACAAAGTAAACAGCTGCGTGGGATCGCGTATTCCCTGACGGACACGTAGTGGACCCTTCGCTGATTCGCAAAAGGAATACTTATGGTAGTTGGCGCTTAACACCTGTACTACTTGCAATAGGCATTCCAAGATACATTGAAACGGGCAATGTTACGGGCACAGTCGTTCGTTTCCTTATGGCACAGTTGAGGCATGCATCGAGAACCGAAGATAGGCTAGCAATTGAGAAGGCGATGCGCACGGGGACCGATTAAGCTCTCGCGTTCTACTCTTGAAGGCGAAGCTCACGCGTCCTCCAAGTTCCTTGTTCTTTGCAGAAAAATCTCCTCCTTTTTCTTACGATGCAATAATATGGTCACTGATTCTGGTTATGCTGTCCGAAGTTAGTTTCTAATTATCTAAAAAAACTTAGAGGACGCTTGAGCTTCGCTTTCAAGAGTAGAACGCGATAGCGTAATCGGGCCCCGTGCGCATCGCCTACTCCATTGCTAGCCTCGCTTCGGTTCTCGGTGCATGTCTGAACCATGCTGTGAGGAAACAAACGACTGTGAGCGTAACATTGGCCGTTTTATCCTAGAATGCTTACTGCAAATATAGTTATGCGCCCACTACGCCTTAATTCTTCCTTTCGCCAATCAGCGAGGCTCCACTACTCATCCGTAAGGCAACACGCGAACCTACGCAGCTGCTCACTTTGCTGATTCATGCTTTTGCAGCAGATGAGATTAATATGTCTAACCGCCTTGCAATGAGTGGACCTTTCAAACACCCACTCGTTGCGCAATCCACATGTTTTGATGCCGATTCTACGCTTCTGCCACGCAATAATAATGCCTTAAAGAGCAGAGCGTGATAGCGTAATCGAACCCCGTGCGCATTGCCTTAAACAGCGCCGGAAGGAAAGGAACGTCTTTGAGCCTGTAAATTGGCCCCTTCAAACTATCCTGGAATGCCGACTGCAAATGCAGTTGCGAAGTGCCCACTGCGCCATAATTCTTCCTGTTGCAAATTTGCGAAGTACCCACTACGCATCCGTAAGACGCCACGCGCACCTGCCCAGCTGCACACTTTGTAGTAGTGGGCAGCTTGAAACCACTCACTCGTTGCCTAATTCACATGTTTCGATGTCTAGTGCTATTCTACGATTCTGCAACGCAATATTGCATGCGTTAAGGAGATTCGATCCTCCATGGCATTCTTATAACGTTCTTTTACGTAGCCGTTTCAAGAATTTGCGTGGCTCTGTAGTAGAACACAAGCTTGCCACGCAGAAGGCCTGGGTTCAATTCTCACCTGGACTAAGCATTTTTATTATTTATTTGTATCTATCTGAAATATTTGCTCACGGGCAACACTGATTCTTCGCTCATATTGCACGACGCCCACACCGACACCCGGATTTCTGCGAACCAAGCTCCTTAAAGCTCTCGCGCTAAAATTCGGCATATTCCTATCGCGTCCCACCATCCGTACGCTGTCGGTGTGAGCGAAGGGGAGAGAGGGTGTCTCGAAAAGGATGTTTGTCTGCTTGTTTGTGCTGAGCCAGAGTGAAATCAGCCCTTTATGTACACGTCAAGCGGTCGCGCGCGTTCAAGTGCTTGCTCTGAAGTTGAGGCTTTGGTAGTTAAAGGAATTGACGCTCAGGCAAACTCGAGGCGAAGCCACTGCAGAAGGCGCCGACTGGCTGTCATTACGCGGGAAAATGCAACGGGAATGACTGGGGTATGTGTTAAGGACCAGGTACCGGGTGTTCAAAGTTAAGCTTTATGGCTTAGTTAAAATTCCGCACTGGGAAGAACGTGAAAACCATCTGTGCAGATAAATTATGTATCCAGGGTGACACAAAGTGATACAATAATCATTGCTGTCAGCCGCCTAATTACCTAAGATTGAATAAGGAACTTTTTAATGAGCGCAGCAAGCGGGCACGTTTGTATTGAAAAGTTGCAGGCAGTCGCGTTTCTACACAGTTCCACTTGGAAGAATTCTTCTAGCATATCTGTAGCCCGAGATATACCGCTGCAAAGTTTAATTGTGGTTTCAATGATTACGCATGCAAGACAGTGAGCGCAGGCGCAAAGCTCCTCCCCGATGGGCCGCGGCAGTTGCGTGTGGCGTTTAATCTGACAGCGGGTCGAAGGCATAAGCAAAGATTATAACGGTTACCCTATTGTTTATTTATTTATTTATTTATTTATTAATTTATTTATTTATTTATTTATTTATTTATTTAAAAGTACCTTACAGGCCCCTGGAGGCATTGCGTAAGGGGGGTAATCCAAAAAAAGAAATGTTACGTTTGAACAGTGTACAAATGAACGCGTATAAATACTCAAGAAATACATAAGAACAGAAAAAAAATATTACAGAAACATATGCGGGAACGTAGTGAGCATTGCGTTATACAATAAAGAGATACAAGGAAAAAATACACTTTCAATCACGACAGCGCATATACACAACAAAATGTAGCACATTTTGTTGTGTACCGGCTGGCGATAGCAAGCAATGATTGCTCGTCACAATGGGGATGAGCTTTGCGCCTGCGCTCACTGTCTTGCATGCGTAATCATGGAAACCGCAATTAAACTTTGCAGTGGTATATCTCGGGGCACAGACATGCTAGAAGAATTCTTCCAAGTGGAAGTGTGTAGAAACGCGACTGTCTGCAACTTTTCAATACATACCTGCCCGCTTGCTACACTCATTAAAAAGTTCATTATTCAATCTTAGTTAATTAGGCAACTGACAGCGATGATTATTCTCTCACTTTCTGTCCCCCTGGATACATAACTTACCAGCAAAGGTGGTATTCACGTTCTTCCCAGTGCGGAATTTTAACAAAACCATAAAGCTTAACTTTAAACCCGGGACGTCATGTTATTCATGTCATTAATGTTAGTCCTAGACTCGCACCCTTTTACGCAATTTTTCGCATACACAAAGTTAAAAAGGCAACCACGAGAACACCGAGACGTAGCTCATAATATAGAAGAATACACAGACAGATAGAAAATGTCGAATTTCCTTTGGTTCCCAGGAAATGCTTCGCAATTAGCACGCAAATGAAAAAAAAAATAGTTCACAGTCTCATGGGCAGACGTCGGGCTGGGGGTGGAAACGAGTTCTGAAAGAACCGTACGATAACTTAATTCTATTGAGCACGTGACATGTGTATGCGTCGCTCTTTCGTGGACCACTTGCAACTTCTATATCAGGGACCATGTTCAACACCATCTGTTCTCGCAAGCCATACTTATTGTAATATAACGTATGTCACGCCCAATTACGCACTAATCTTAACTAATATTTGTAATCACTATAAAGTCCTTAATCTCAAAAGGGAGGATACGTTGGCAACATCTTATATTCGGCGCTTAAGTTGCACAAGAGTCCAAGCTATGGCGAGCTACCTTCGGTGCACCTTCCGTATATTCACGTATCCGGATTTGAAGCGATGACTTCCTTTCAAGGTAGAAATCAACAACAGCACTGAAGAATGCAATAGCAATCTTTCTTACAAGCTCCATAACAGTGCACTATTGTTTCAAATCGATATCGCATATTTCTCATAACAAAAGTGGCTAAAGTCGAAGTTATAATTGCCAATTACTCGGCTAATACTATTGTGAGGGCAGGTGCCACAGCCATCGTCACCACAGGCATCATCGTCATCGTCATCATCACGATCATTATAGTCAAATGGCGAGCACGCGCGCGGGCCAGCCTCTGGACCTTGGCGTAGCTCCGTCTAGTAGACGAAGGCGCCGGAGACCACCGGTCCCTTACAGAATTGACAAAGAAGCCGACAGGCCGACAAGACCCGGAGTCCCCAAAGGAGACGGGAAGCCCAGGTCATGGACGCGTCAGTTCATCGACAGACAGAGACCGCGCAGCCTGCGGCCGATGGAAAATGGGTCTTCCTGCAAGACGACGGGGACGCAGCCAAGGAACTGCTCCTCGAGGAGCAAGATGGCGACGTGAAAGGCGAGAAGGAGAGCATCGAAAATGCGATTGAAGGACAGGAGAGCGCCCAAGATACAGAAAAATACTTGTGGTGGATTCGCTCGGCGTGGAACGATGTTTCCGTTCGTAACGCTCTCTGGGATGACATGCGTCCATACGTCCTCATCGCCACCCTCGGCGGGTATACGGTGAGTTGACATACTAGCTAACGCATACGCGATCTGATTGCACCTGTGCAATGCAGATGTCTTGGATACTCAACAGTTTAATTCTACGCATGTGCAACCAAGGGTAATGTGCAGGGCAACACAGAGGTTCGAAACGATGCCGCCGAGTAAGGAATGTAGGCAGAGCCAATGTTTACACAGGGTGATCATGATTACAGCGGGACAAATACACGTTCCCTTGTAGCAAAGTTGTTTCTAAAGAGGTTTGTTGTTCGACGACTTATCTCTCCATGCACACACGCGCAAAAAAATGCTACAGTTTCACCCTGAAGGAAAGTTATTGACAAAGGAAAGCAATATGTTAGACAAAAATACACGAAATATAAAATCTTAGATTTAGTTGTGGTATATATGCCAAAAGACACTACCGCTTATCAATACAGAAATACGCTCTCACACTCTCGGACTGGCGAGTTTGAACACATCCCACTAAATAATTGCAAACACTCGCTGTGACCACTCTGACGTGATCAAGACCTCAAGCGTAAGTGAGAAAATGCTTCGTGCTGTCTGCTTCGCTGTGGATGTTCTGGCTGTGCTACAAAACATAACACGCCGTACCACCAAGCCTAAATACAGGTAGCTGCTCGCATCGCGTTGATTATCGCTTCAATTCAAAGCGGTATCTTTAGATAACGTGACTATGATGACATGGTTGTCTAAATGGCAGCTAATGTTGCGTATGGCTAATAAGTAGAGACCGGATTTTAGGCAAATGCCTATTTTGTTCGTTGCGCTCCTATCGCGCCATTTTGATACATGAGCATGAATGAGAGGTTAAAAAGAGCTTTTATAGTGTTTTTATAATGCCTATAAATGCCTATTTTTGACGTTCGTGCCTAAATGCTTACAAATGCCTATAAATGCCTATTTTCAAAATTTGGCGCTTATATGAACGCTATCTAACCTCACGTCTCGCTCCCGGGTGCTGTTTGAGACCGTCATTCATGTTACAGCGTAAGATTGACTATTGGAAACTATGGGGTTCAACCTAGTCATCTAGTTCAACCAACTGTATTCCTGTAGTTCAACCAACCAGCAACCGCTAGCAGCAGTGAAGCGGGACACGCCGACGAGCATTCGCCGCCGCGCTGACATGGCCCGAGCGGTTGGCGAATGGGGAGAGCCGCCAGCAGAAAGGAGAGAGAAGAGCAAAAAAAAAAAAAAAAAAAAAAATGTGATGTGCACGAAGCTTTTGTTTTGTTTGTAATTTCCCATGAAACACATAACCTCTATAAAACGTCTTTAAAACGTTTAAAACCTCTTTAAATCTCTAAAAAAGTTTCATAAAGGTTTCATGTTTCGTGGGTTACCTTTAAAGGTGTTCACTGCAGTAGCGTAGCCAGAAATCTTTTTCAGGCGGACAGGGGGGGGGGGGGCAAACTTACACTTTAAAAGGACTCAGAGCTGGGTGAGTTGGTACTCCTTGACCACGAAAAACTGCGGAAAATAAACAGGGACAGGGCTTAGACCCCCATCTGCGCTTGTGCCTGTGTCTTCCTTGTCCCTGTTTATTTTGTGCAGTTTTTCGTAGTAATCGCATACTTTATATGTGTCCGTGCATGCGTTTGTATGTGTGCGTGTATATACATACACGCAAACCTGAAAAGTTTCGGGGGAGGGAGAGGTTAACCCCCCCCCCCCCCCCCCCCCCCCCGCCTGGCTACGCCAGTGGAGAAATTGGCTCAGCGCAATTCGACCCGGCCAATAGGAGGAATCCCTCCCTTCTGTTTTTTTAGTAATCTCACTGTCTGCTCCTGCTCTACACTTCTCAGTCATGCCTGAAAGGCACTCAGGAGTGTGTTGATTCGACAGTGGAAACTAGAGTCATCGTGCAGAACAGGGACGAGCCGTGCGGGAGAAAGCACAATTGTACGGATATATGTTCAACTATTTGCGCCTTTGTGCCATCTTAGGCAATAATACGCCTAATACGCCTAATACGAGCTTTTCTAGTGCCTAAAATCCGCCCTCTACTAATAAGAATAATAGTAAATACTGGTTTTTCACGTCCCAAACCACAATATGATTACGAGAGATGCCGTAGTGATAGATTCCGGTAATTTTGGCTAGCTGGGGTTCTTTAATGTGCGCCTAAATCTAAGCACACGGGGCTCTAGCATGATGCCGCCATCGAAATATGGCTGCCTTGACTGGGATTCCATTCCGTGACCTACGCGTCAGCAGTCAAGCACCTTAACCACCAGACCACCGCGGCGGATAGGCGTATGGCTAAATGATTACTGGTTTTTGTTATAGTTGGAAATTAGCTTTAATAACAGCAACACTTATTAAGAGGAAGCCTTAGATGTCTAATCAAACGCTAAAATTGACCGTTGGCGGCGTCCCGCGGCGTCGGCGTCAACACGAGTGATGCAAAAAATCACCATCCGGTGATGACGCAACCATGACATCATTACAACGTCACAGCTAGCGAAACTTCCTGAAATCACCACGATTTCACATGATGCCGTCATCAAGACAACGTCGCTAGGTCAAAGGGGGACAGATCACGGAGGCACTGCAAAACCACATGAGATGAAGAAACTTGCAATGCCTGTGGTCCTGGATGCAGTGCAAAACTTTGTTAGGTGATAATTGATGGTAGCGCAGGCTAAGGACAAGCACAATAGAGAGACACATTCGACATCACACAGCGCTATCATGCAATACTAAAAAGCCCAAATTGCCACCCACACGTTAGGTGCAGAAGGCTTTCGTAGGGTGGGCGGGGGAGGATAAATGCATTGACTGAAAAAAAGAGAAGGTGGCTTTCGCCTTCGAGTCGTCTTAGGTGAATGCATAACAGGCCCTGTGAGTTTCTCTTTGAGTATCAATGAAAAGCTTGATTGGCCTATCACATTTTCACTGTTCATAAGGTTACGCCTTGCACGCAGGGCCTGCACGTGCTCGCGGCACTGGCGTCGCTGGTCGGATGCAACGCTCTGCAAGCTCTGTTCATCTGTCTGAAACACTTCACTGCGGCAACGTTGACTTCTGCCATATTTTCCACGGCCACACGATTTTTCTCCTTGATGGCGCAGAAGGCGAGCACAATGAAAAAACCGAAGCTGGATTCTCTGGACTTTGTGGCTATTACAAACGGATTCCTCATACCGACCGCTTGCTTCACCTGCATTTATGAAGTAGGCGCCGGTGTCACGGTAAGCTTCACTTTTAGTCCGGCTATGTTCTGGCGAAACAATCATTACCGAATATTTAGCGAAGCTGTTTCTTCCAACAGGTGGGATTCAACCTAGAAGCCACCAGTTGCACATTAAAAAAAGATCTAGAAGGGCCAGTTCACATTTATTAATGACAACCCAGAAGAGTGTGATTTTACAATAGAATATAACAAGCATTTCTATCAAAGATTCGTCCACTCGTTGGCAAAAGAAAAAAAAGGTGTTCTTTTGTCAGAATGTAACCAGATGGCTGTAACCCGCTCCGACGGTCCTAATCACACAAGTCTCTGGTGACTTAGACAGGCCTGTTTCTGTGTACTATTTCGGGTTGTGCATGATAAAGTATTATTATTATTATTATTATTATTATATTATTATTATTATTATTATTATTATTATTATTATTATTATTATTATTATTATTATTATTATTATTATTCACAAAATATTGTCTTTTAGTGTAAAAAACTCATTGATTCTAAATCAACTTGGTTTTCTTGCTGGCCGCTTAACTACCACAAATCTTGCTAGTTTTATGACGCAGATCTCCACACCTATTTCTCAGAGAGGACAGGTTGACGTAATCTACTGTGACCTGCGCAAGGCTTTTGACGTAGTCAGCCACACACTGATTATGGTTAAACTTGCGCACTTTGACGTTGACTTGTCGATTGTGAATCTCTTGCACAGCTATCTGCTCAATAGATCTTGTTCTGTTGCCGTAAATGGCCAAACCTCTTCTTTGTATAATGTGACTAGTGGGGTCCCTCAACGGTCGGTATTAGGCCCACTCCTATTTTTAATTTACGTTAATGATGTTTCTTTTGCCATTCGTAATTCTTCTTTCCTCTTGTATGCCGATGACATCAAGATATTTAAGGAAATTCATTCAGTTAACGACTGTCGCTTGCTGCAGTCACATTTGTGTTCTTTTTCCGGATGGTGCAACGGAAATAACCTTTGTCTGAATACCTCAAAGACAAAATTCATGTCTATCACTCGCAAAACATCTAGCGTGTCATTTCAACGCTCTGTCAATTCTGTGTCTTTATGCAAGGTTTATGAAATCAGCGATCATGGTGTTGTTGTTGACAGCGCGTTAAACTTTTCTTCTCACGTTAAGCGTGCTGCTATGCAGGGCCTTCGTTCTCTCGTATGTGTTTGTCGAATATTTCGAGAATTCAGGTCTCCCATGGCCCTACACAAATTGTACACGGCAATATGTCTTCCACAACTTGAGTATGCGTCCGTGATATGGAATGGCATTGCTCAATCCAGCGGTAACACCATTGAACGAGTCCAGAAAAAATTCCTCAGCATATATAACCATCGCTTTGGTAAAAATGACTCTGGATCTCGTTCAAATACTGCTGAATCATTATCACTGCCATCACTTCACTGCCGACGAAATCGTTCTGATCTCTTATTTTTTTACAAGCAAGTCCACGGTATCATATCCTGCCCTGTACTTCTCAATTGTGTTCATTTTCGAATTCTGCGTAAGTTAACCAGAGAGAACAGACCGTTTCATGTACCCGCCTGCTTCTTCCAACACTCTACCGTTCACAGAATACAAAGTCTTTATAATATTAATTTTCTTGATCTTGACGATTTTCATAGTCCACAATCACTGTTTTTATCCGAGCTTTGCGCTGTTTTGACATAGTGTGGCACAATGTACAAAGTCTTCCCTTCTCCGTCTTTCCGCATAGTTGTATATATGCAATCTAATTTTTTATTCCCCGTCAATATTTCTCGTGTTGTCTTATTTTAGTCCTCCCCTTTTGTGTTCATTTCTCTTTGTCTACGTGTTTTTGCTCTTTTTAATTCGGAAGACTGTCTGTATTGTATTGTTTATTTTTATTGTTTTTTTTTTGCGTGCGCCTGCACAAAGATCTCACGGTTGTTCCTGGGCACGTTAAATAAATGATTGATTATTATTATTATTATTATTATTATTATTATTATTATTATTATTATTATTATTATTATTATTATTATTATTATTATTATTATTATTATTATTATTATTATTATTATTATTATTATTATTATTATTTGCAGTAGTCCGGTATGGCATTTTTTTCTTGGATCGGTCCACGCTTATTTTTTTTTCTATAATATCGGCACCTCGAACGATACCGACCAGCCACAGGCTAACAGCTTCGCTTTGGTACCACCAGTAAACACAACAACGTCCTCATGTTCACGAACCCACACGCTCAGTTGCCTTTTCGCAGGTTTTCCAGGAGGCGCGGCAAGAGGAGGATTTCGGGTGGTTCCTCCAACTGCTCGCGGACATGGCTAGGGTGCACATGCTTACAGCAGCTATTGTGCTGTCTTCTTCGCTGGTGTTCCTAATGGGCACCGACCTCGTAGCCACGCATCGCGCTGTAGTCCTCCACTACCGAACGATGATGGAGTACAGAAAGCTCGCCGCGAAGCGGAGGCTGGAACTACGGGCGAAACAGAAACCATCGCCCTATCCGATGATCGCAATCCTCGTCGTCGGCGTTGGAGTGTTCCTTGCGGGTTGCGCTGACATCGTCTTTTTCATTTGCTCCGGGTCGTCCGGTACGTATTTCCGAAGTACATACCGAGCAGTTTTGAACACTCATTCGCATAAGAAAATTAAACTAGAAGAAAATGAAGGGTGAAGCCTTCCAGGGGAAACTTGCACAACGTGATATATCTACGGAGTGAGGCAGGGACACAAAGTAGACATACACTCTAAGACTGTATAGCTAACAATTAGCAGCATTAAGTAGTGCTGGTATGGCGCGAGTAAACACTGTGGTGGCATTTACAAAAATTAATCCCCTTTTCAAAAATGATTAAAAGGAGTGGATTATTTGGTTCATAAGTACAAAGTACTGCTAATGGCGTGAGCGGCAGAAACACGAATTCTACCAAAAGGAAGTATTAAACGCGAGCCATTTCTTATCGAACCAAAAGCAATTTGACCGCTCGTTTCTATCTATTTCAATTTCTAGCTATTCCCCCAATTCTATCTAAGAAATCATATATTCTTTTTTGTTTGTGTCCCACAAAGCGCCTTGGACACCTCTGGTTCTTTTCTGCACAATTCATCGCGTTAAAGACCTACGCAGACTCACAGGTGGTTGTAAGAAGTCGAGAGAGGTGGTCTATAAATAGCTAAGCTATATTATATTTCCCAGGAGGCATAACGCTTGGTTTATCCTTGTGCGCAGCTCACCTGGGACATGCCGATTCTGCAGGAGGCGGTGACATCTAGGAAGCGGGAGATGTTTCTACCGAACTGGCTTGAGACCACAATATTCGAAATGACGGCTGATGCAGTGCAGAAATCTAGAATGCTATGATCCTCTGAAAGTACCTTCTCGAAAAATCTCGAACACAAGTCCAGGCTTCCACATTTCCGCAACTTCGAAAATTAAATGCTGCCAGCACAGATCGTACATTGAGCAGCGCTGCCTTGGATTCATTGGATCATCCACGCGGACTCGCAGGCTTCAAACATTAAAAGCTGGTAGGAGCCAACAAAGCCTGCCGGAGAGTCTGAGAGTGTTCACTAGCGTCGCATGTATAGCGTTGTCATCCACTCAGAAGTAAATGCGACAAAGGCTAGGAGGGGAGCTGTGGGATTGAAACATTACAGGTCACGGTTACAGTATGCATATCACGGGGTTCATGAACCAAAATGTTCAAGTGTTTACGAGTGAATATTGTACATAAACCGTAGGAGCGTGTCTAACAAATTCTAACGCAATTGTGTGCGCTTGGGCTACAGGAGTGAAACGTGGTGCACTCAAGAAAGTTGAACACTACAGACAGTCGCCGTCTTTCAGGTTTAGACTAGCTTTTATAACCACGGAGTATCACGTGACAGCAGTGCGACTATGGTAACGCGGACGCCATTGGTGTGCGGTTCCAAGCAGGTGGCACGGCGCTCTCAGATACCCATTCCATCAAGTCACATACCCATTTATGATGATGGTTTTTCTGATACGCCGCACAAATTTCTGTGGCACACACCCGTTTGGTGGGCTAACAGTAGCCTTAATTTTTAGTGGACATGTGGTGAGTAATGGAATTTACCTAATTTCTTTGGCGCATACTCTTTTATGATGATGATAGTTCTTTGGTACCGGGGGAACTAGGAACGATTTGCTAAACAGTTTCGCTCTTAAAAAGACAGATGGCTTTCGCACTCGAGTCGTCTTAGGTAAATGATTTAGGGACCCTTCGAGATTTAACGTATAAGGAATCGTAATTTGATGCGGCTAATTCCCGTTTTCAAAGTGGAAATCACCGTCATCGCAGAAGAGTGCGATGGCAATCATTCTGACAACGAAGTTGTATAACAGTCCGCCGTTCATTCAAATCGATGTCAGCTATTTCTCATAATGAGAGAGAGAGAGAGAGAGAGAAGAAACTTTATTAGTACTTGGCCGGCAGTTTGGTCTTGGTGGCCTTAGATGGCGGCGCTGAGTCCCTGAAGTAATGAGACAATTCGAATTTGTATACGTGTCGATAGTTGACTAAAGCCCTTGCGATGGTAGGTGCCACAGTCATCATCTCGAGCAGCATCATATTCATCACCATAGTCATTTGACGAGCACTACTTCATTATTGTTAACGTGCAATTCAAATTTATATATATATCATTGAGCTATAGCAGCCGAACAACAGTAAAGTATAAAACCTAATGGAATAATCGATCTACTTGCCGTTTCTTGGCCAATCCCCCAGAGTGGGTGTTAGCCATTCATAAAGGCAATCATCATCATCATTATCATCATCATCACTTTTCACTGCATTGGGTATGAGCCACCGTTACTTAGGTAAAGAAGAGCACGCGGGCAGCCCATCCGTTGAGCTTGGCGTAGCGCCGTCTGGCAACGGAGTCGCCGAAGACAACCGTTCTCTTGCAGGCGGGACGAAGAAGCGCAGCCGACAAGTCCCGCAGTCCTCAAAGGCGACGGGAAGCCTAGTACCTACATGGCCGCATCTGACCACAGACAGACAGAGGCCGTCCCGTCTCGGGCCGATGAAAAATGGGTCTTCTTGCAAGAAGGCGGAGACGCAGCGAAGGAACTGCTGCTCGAGGAGCAAGATGGCGGTGCGAGAGGCGGGAAGGAGTTCTTGCGGTGGTGTCGCTCGGCGTTTAATGACGTTCTCATCCGCAATGATTTCTTGGATGACATGCGTCCATACGTCCTCGGCGTCGCCATCTTCGTGAATACCGTGAGTTGATACACCAGTTCACGAGAATGCGGTCCGGTTGCAGAGTTTGTAGGTGGTGTATGTGCTGGCAAGAGTGTTCCACACTCGCCGTCATGACCACAAACGGCGCTGGCTAACACTCCCAAGTTAGCATGCACATAAACACCCGCTTAAGTGGAAGGGGGACGACCACCGTCGTAGCTCAATAAGAGCATCGGGCGCGTAATACAAAAGTTGCAGGGTCGTTCCCTGCCGGTGGCAAGTTGTCTTTTCGTCCGCATTAGTTTATTCGCATCTTGTAATTACTGCAATGCACTTAAAACAGTACAATTAATGTTCCCTATACCCTCCTTGGCTTCATTATCGGCAGGTTTTTATTGAGACTGTGTCAAACGAAAAAGAAACGATCGCTCAAAATTCTCTTCCTTTATTCTCCATGTACAAACAAGACGAATGTTCAGGGCCAGATGGAGGTTCGAAAAGAAGTCATCGGGCAAGAAATATCGCTGGAAGCAACTTTTCGAAAAGGTGATGGCGAAGAAATAATCCCCCCTTAGAAACATTCGATCTAGAGGCATTCATTGTTCGACAATTTACATGCTCGGGCGGATCTAGAGCGATGGTCCAGTCCTTGGCTTCATTATCGGCAGGTTTTTATTGAGACTGTGTCAAACGAAAAAGAAACGATCGCTCAAAATTCTCTTCCTTTATTCTCCATGTACAAACAAGACGAATGTTCAGGGCCAGATGGAGGTTCGAAAAGAAGTCATCGGGCAAGAAATATCGCTGGAAGCAACTTTTCGAAAAGGTGATGGCGAAGAAATAATCCCCCCTTAGAAACATTCGATTTAGAGGCATTCATTGTTCGACAATTTACATGCTCGGGCGGATCTAGAGCGATGGTTCAGAGGTCCCGAAGGTGTGCTGGAAAATACCGCCTGACAATTAGCCAATGTTGAATGCGTATCCGCTCCTGTAAGAACATTTCCTTCATTGAATCTGAGTTTAATGATTCTCTTTACCTTTTGAAAGATAGTTTCTTCCTTGGTACCCCGCACTCACGTACTGCGGCGGGGTTGAATATATTGTTACGGGAAAGACAGAGGCTCGAATAAATAGGAACTGATATGTATTTACACCTGGTTAAGCGAGCAGCGCTGCTGATAGCAACAGCTCGCGCCAGTCTATCCTGTAGTCGTCCTTTTCTTCGTCTTGTTGACCGCGATGCCATTGGTACGTAGCATGACCCCCGGCGGCGGAAGCACCGTCCCGGAGCTCTAACTGCACTGTGCCCTATTTCTTTCTATTTTTTCTCTTGTTATTTGTTTCCCTGTATTTGTTGATGTATTTTTCTGTGATATTTTGCTTTGTACTTGCTCCCCTTACTCAATGCCCTATTGGGCCCTGTAAGGTATCATGAATAAATAAATAAATAAATAAATAAATAAATAAATAAATAAATAAATAAATAAATAAATAAATAAATAAATAAATAAATAAATAAATAAAAAACACGGTTGATCCCTCCGTCATAGGAATCGGAATAACACGAAAGTAAAGCGTGCCCTTACAGAAGTAACTCAATGCTTACTGTACATTGACATAAGAGAGTTTGCACAATGTATATTGATGTGTGGTAGCTAATGGCACCTTTTAACGTGTATGCGCCCACTTTGATGATTGGTGGTACATCTCCATCCCGACGACTACCGTCCATGTTAAATGATTAAACAAACCCCTGTGGTAGCTGTAGTAGCTAACGGTGAAAGCGTAATCAGAGAACGAGGTGTGATAGCCAGAAGAGCGTCGCATATTGGACGCAGAACTTGGTCGCCATCCCGCGGCATGTTTAAATGTGATTGAATACCACGGCTGGACTAGAGGGAGACGCAAAGCGCGTCGTGCCGCCCCGGTAGCCCGGCCGCGATTTTTCTCGGGGTGAGCGCGTGAGCATGGAACGCGGTGTTACAGTCAGGTGAGGCAGGCGCGCGTCTCAGAGCTATTTTTGGTTTGTATTAGCGTGATGCTGAGCGAGGCCAACGCTTTTACGAAGCTTGGGGCAAAGGTCGCCACCTCGCGGTGTGTTAAGGCATTGACAAAATTGAACTTCTATTGAAAACGCGCCGAATGGGACGGGCGCGTAACGCGTTGCAGGTGCTAGTCGCGGAGGCCACAGCAATGACGAATTACTTTACCTTACCAGCCCCAAAGGTCAACACCACCCAGCCGACCGGGAGAGTGGTAGATATAAAAGGCGCGTTCGTAAGGCCTCCGGAGTCTGTGATCGTGGCGCAGTGGATAGAGTGCCCGGCATCTGTCGTTGCGGACCGAGTGGTCGTGGGTTCGATGCCCGTTTACGGTACCTTTTTTTCTTTGCCATCTGATTATGTACATTTTTTCGATGTCATTTCCGTGACGGAAATACGTCACTGAAGTCTTGGTGGACCCCGGCATAAAACACTTTCGTGTTAATAAATAAATAAATAAATAAATAAATAAATAAATAAATAAATAAATAAAGGTCGTTTTCGGAAGCAGTATTGTAGGGCTTCAGCCGTGAGACGTGAGATCACTGGACCGAACAACAGAGGACGATGGACAGATGGGGCCAATCTCATAGGTAACGGGTGTCACTTGACGCAGTACACGGTAAGGTCCCGTGTAACGAGACAAAAGTTTTTCAGATAGGCCTACTTGACGATGAGGGGACCAGAGAAGCACAAGGGTACCGGGAACGAAATATGCGTCTCGATGTGAGGCATCGTTTGGGGTAGATTCCACGCGGCTGATGATGCCAAGCAGCAGTGGATCCCGTTTCTGTTCCTCCCCAATGTCAATGAAGGCGGACACGGAAAAGATGGAGTGCACCGTGTTTGCGTCGGTGTCATCAGGATTGTCGACAGGGTCCCGGGAGAGGCAATCAGCGTCCTGGTGCAGGCGGCCAGATTTGTACACGACCGAGTAAGAAAATTCTTGGAGACGTAAAGCCCAGCGACCAAGGCGCCCTGAGGGATCTTTAAGAGAGTTAAGCCAGCAGAGCGCGTGGTGGTCGGTAACTACCGAAAATGGGCGTCCGTAGAGATATGGCCTGAATTTCGCGACCGCCCAAACGAGAGCCAAGCACTCGCGCTCTGTGATGGAGTAATTGCGTTCAGGGGCGGATAGGAGGCGGCTGGCGTATGCAATAACGCAGTCGTGGCCATGTTGGTGTTGAGCTAGGACTGCGCCGTTGCCATGGCCACTTGCATCCGTACGGATCTCTGTAGGAGCAGCAGGGTCAAAGTGGGCCAAAATCGAAGGAGTAGTGGGGAGCGCGATGAGCTTCGAGAACGCAGATGCCTCTTCTGAGCTCCATGAAAACGGGACGTCTTCTTTGAGGAGCTGCGTAAGAGGTCTCGCTATGTCTGCAAAATTTTTCACAAAGCTTCGGAAGTAGGAGCATAGTCCAAGAAAGCTGCGAACATCCTTTGCAGATCGTGGTACAGGAAAGTTTTTGACTGCGTTAATTTTGGCTGGGTCTGGTTGTACGCCGTTAGCGTCTACTAAATGGCCAAGTACTGTAATTTGGTGACGGCCAAAGTGACACTTGGACGCGTTCAGCTGCAGGCCAGCGCGACGGAAGACGGCTGACAGGCGCTCTATATAAGTCTCAAATGCAGGTGAAAAAACAACGACATCGTCCAAGCAGCACAAACAGGTGGACCATTTAAAGCCCCTGAGCAGAGTCCATCATTCGTGCTACGTACTGGTACGTAGCAATGTTATTTCTGGCCAAAAATGAGGGTTGATCCTGCAGACAGCACAGACTGTAGCAGATCGTCTTACTAATCCACGTGATTTACCGCCCTATGTACGTGGCTACTACCAGCACTGGTTAGCACTCTAATGTTTACTTTTAGCTGGCGTGTCCGCTGTAATAAGAGGAACACTGTCCTTATTCACTATCAAATGCAGCCTCAGTTGGCTATCCCTATTTTACTGTTCATTGACTGCCGCGTTGCACGCAGGTACTGCGTGTGCTCGCAGCATTCGCGTCAATGGCCGAATGTGAGAATCTACACGCAATACTGACCTCTCTCGGGAACTTCACGATGGCGGTACTGTGCCCTGCCGTATTTTTCTACGCCACACGATTTCTCTCTCTGTTGGCGGTCAAGGCGAGCGCGGTGAAGACGGCGGAGGTGAACTTTCTGCTGTTCTGTCTTCTGGTCACCAACGCTGTGATCCCAGTGGCCGCTTGCTGTGGTTGTATTTACGAAGTGGGCGCCGGCTTCACGGTGAGTGTTACTTTCGAGCCCCGCGCTGTTCTCATAATAGAAATCATAGCCGAACTTTCAGCTAAGTCGTTTATTCCCGAGCACTGGCATTAACCCTGTAAAGCCGACGTTTCGCATCAACCAAAATTAAAACGGCTTGTTAGAACTTATTGTTGCGGGAGTAGGACACACATTTACAAAATGAAATGAAATTTGGATCACTGCGATGTTCACACTAAGTCTCTAAAGATAGTACGTGTCGAGGAGAGTGACTAATTTCCTCGACACGGTGTCTGAGTGATCCGTGCCCTTCTTCAACAACAGGACTACCCGACCGGTAATCGCTTCGTATCTTCGTGCTTTCACTTCAGAAATTCATGGCAGAATGATAGAAAGCTTGACTCAGAATCATAGTCATCTAACTGGGGAAGAATAAGGCACAGCTATTGGTCCTGTTTTCGTTCCGTTCTGCTTGGCGTAAAATTTGCGTCACCACCTGCGGAAGCATGTGTGGGAAACCAGCGACATATTCTAAAGAGTTCGAGCAAACTCTCTTCAAGTTTACCGGAAACCTTTTGTTTTACTTTCCTTGGAAACGAATAGCGTTGTTTGCTCTCACACTTTTTAGTATGCCCGGCCGATTTGGGTGGATAAGCGCGCAGACGTCGTGCGGAATTATCTCATGCGTGGCGTGCGAGTGGTGCTTGCATTGAGGCCTATCACATAAGTAAGTTTGACGGCACATGTGTAAGTTCCCCATCAGTTGCGCTATTGCAAAAAGAGATTGCGTATCTCGATCATTTTTAAGCTGTGTACTGCTTTCCAGCTCAATCAATAAGTTACAAGAGAAATTTTGCTGGCATTGTATCGCAGTGGTTGTTAACTGCATCCTTCTACGCATGCCCATTCTTTTTACATATAGATGTACATCGCTCCGCTATTATATCATTGTTGAAAGTCAGTGCTGTGTGTTGTGACCTTCCTCTGTCCTTGTCCGTTGTGCTGTTCGTTTATTCAATTATGTCCTACCAACTTGCCCAAGTTTCCACGCTATGCAGAGTACTTAGGTTACGAACGGAAACCAGCTGGCACGGCTATCAGGCAGACTTGAAGGGCCGGTGCACCACGGTTGTTCGGGCGGAATTTACCTTTTTTGGCATTTTTTAGGGGGGGGGGTGTTGTAACCATCTACAAGAGAAACCTTACACATGGCTTCTTGCTCGCAGGTTTCTTCGAAGGTAGGGCGACAGGCGTGGTACCTGCTGTTTCCTGTGATCGTGTTGCGAGGGCCCGCACTCATGGCAGTAACAGCGTTGGCCCCTCCGCTGGTGGTCCCAATGAAGACCGATCTCGTCGCCACGTTTCACACTTTTGCGCTCCACTGGCGAGAGTCGAAGAAGGCTAGGAAGCTCTTCACTAAGCGATGGCTGCATCCACTGAAACCCGCACTGCTGACAGCATTCGTCGTTGTCATCTGCTACATTGCACTTTTCACACTGTTCATCTTCGTATACTTCCTTGCAGGTAAGGGAACTTATATTTCCGAAGGAAACAAAAAGAAAATGTTTGCGGTAAAATTTTTTAAGGGCAAGTGTCGTAGCCTGCGAAGCAGTTAATAGGGCGAGTCAGCGGCATAGCATTGCACATGCATTACTTTACGAAGGCGATGCCTCATCAAACGCTAAAATTGAATGTCAGCTTCCCTCGGCTTCGGCGACAGCACGAGTGACGCAAAAATCATCCAGCGATGACGTCACAACGTGACGCCACCATGGAGTCACATACGACCAACTTGTGACGTCAGCATGACGTCGCTGTGATGATGACGTCACTGTGACGTCAAGTAACATCACGTCATCCCATGACACCGTCGCTTGGTCAAACGTGGGCCGATAACGGAGGCAATGCAAAACCAGCTGAGGTGTAGAAAGTTTGCAATGCCATCGATCCCGGAGGCAGTGCCAAACCACGTTAGAGGCTGAAAGCTTACGTAGTGGGGCGGGGTAGGGGCAATAAATACGACTGAGAAGAAAAAAAAAGTGGCTTTCACCTACGAGTCGTCTTAGGTGAATGTATAAGGGACCATGTTAGTTTTACTGCACACTCCGTAGCGATACTGGTAATATTTTCATTCATCACGTCAATGCTAAGATCGGCTTCCTCGGTTAGGATGTCTAGGTACTTGTAGAACTGAGTAGGTTCCACAATGCTGCTGCCAATTTATATAAGCAGTTGAAGTAATGATGTTTACGAGTGAAGATGACTGGTTTGCGCTTGGAAACGTTGGATGTAGTCAATGAGGTCTTGAAATAGTAACCAATACATTCAAGGTCCTGTTAAAAAGCAAGACGGTCACTATTGCTGTGGATTGGACGGTGAATGGTAATATATATCTTCATCAGTTATGCCCATACGAGATCAACAGTTAGCCAACAATATTTAGTGGCGATATTATGCCAAAGAACACGTTAGTTTTGACAGAAACTATAAAATTATTTCTCAGGATTGATGTCATGGTGTATATTCTGTTTTGGTCTGAGCTTTATAGGACATTTTCAGGATTTATAGGATGGGATGCCCAACATTGCATCATCTACTACACCTCATGTTCCGTACTATATAATTGAACGAAAATGAGGCAAGGGTTCGAGAGGCTCGTTTCTTTGTTACGAACAACCTAATAAGTTAACAAGGAATGAAGCCAAGAAAAAGCCTTTCTTTGCCATCTTGCCTTTCTTTCTCGGCTTCATTAGACTATGTCAACAAAGATTGTTCTTCTCAATGTCAATTTTAGAAAGCGTTTTCTTTTCATGCAGATCGAAAAACTGGTTCTGTTCACCCCTCCTAAATGTTTTCCCATTAGAAGCCTACAAGGAGTCAAACGACATTTCAAGTCGTACACTGAAGGAGTCTGCAAATGATATAGCTATAAATGATATAGCTATAATTTATGCGGCCGTATAACGTTTGCGTGTGTGTTGTTGTACGTTCTTTATGGTGTCCACGTCCTTTCCCGCGGTACAGCGAAGCTTAAGAAATGATCCACTACAAACAAGCCCACGTATCCTCCCGTATTTACGCGTAGTGGTAGCTTAACACCGAAGGTGCTGCTCTGCTAAGCTCCGCAACGCGGGTTTTATTTGCAGCCATGGTGGCCGCGGCTCGATGGGCGCTACTTCTCCAAGGACGATCTAAATCTAAGTGCAAAGAGGTTTTCAGAATTTTGTGTAATAACAATACTTGATATGGTTTTACGTGCCATAACATCGATATGACTGAGGCAAGCCGCAGTGGGGTACTCAGGGTAAATTATGATTCGGTTTCTTGAACGTACATACTTCTACAATCTTAAGTACGCGATGTTCTTGAATTTTTTGCTCTATAGTCGAAATACGGCCGCCTCGGCCGGGAATCGAGTCGAGTCATCGAGCTTAGTACTGGAATACTGTATACATGCGAAGTTACCTAGGCGGGTTGACTCCCCGTTGGTCGGCATGAATCCGGAATCAACCGCTACGGCGTGCCTCATGGTCACAGCGTGGTATCGGCATGTGGAAGACAAAATATTTAACGTTTTTCTTATCCTTGTGCGCAGCTCTTCCTAAGCCCACTCGTCCGGCCGCAAGAGGTGGCATCTAGGGAATGGGATACTGATGTACCATTCCTGTGAAGAGTTGGCTGGAGACCACAATATTAGAAACAATGCGGTTGTAATCCAAAGACCCCCTTCGAAATTGCACAAATATATAGGCCAGCTGTCCTTTTTGCCCCCGCAACCTCCGAAATTGGTACTGTCACACATTGTTCATCTAGGACCTGCAGCGCTGCCTACGTCTCTACCTGGATCATCCACCTGGACTCGTAGAGTTGTTGAGCTCCGAAAAGTGGAGTTCAGTCACCGAAATCCTAGGCTTGCTGCAGTTCCCACCGCCGACAGCAGAGAAGATCGTTTTTGCAATGCCTCAGCGTGCGAATACTTCTCGGAGAAAGCGCTTGCACGAAATCCTTTCTACTGTACTTAACAAGATTTCGATCTTTGATGAAGAACCTCTTTCTTTTACACAATACAGTACTATGACCACTGATTGGGGTTATGCAGCCCGAAGTTAGTTCCTAATTTTTTAAAGACCACAAGTACCTATCAGGTCCCGCCGTCTGTACGCTGTAAGTTAGAGAAGACGAGGGGGGTGATGTAGAGAAGGATGGATGTCTGTCTGTCTGCTTGGTCAAGCTGAGCCCAACATGAAATTAGTCCGAGAGGTATAAAGTTGAGCTGTCGCACGCGCTTACCTGCTTGCCGTGAAAGCGAGGCGCCGATAGTTTACGGCTCAGCCAAACCAGAGGTGAAGCCACCAGTCACGTTAACGACAGGCTGTCAATATATGGGCAAAAGCAATGGGAATAGCTTGTATATATATATATATATATATATATATATATATATATATATATATATATATATATATATATATATATATATATATATATATATATATATATATATATATATATATATATATATATATATATATATATATATATATATATATATATTGTAGCGAAGCTTCGGAACTCTGAAGTGGGTCGTCCTCTCCAGCTCCTTCTAGTGGGTTGCCCTCTTCGGAGAGAAGGCAGCTCGTGCAGAGTCGGCCCGCCTTGACTGTCGCTGTCGTCCATCTTCGCCGAGTGTCCGCCGCTACAATATATATATATATACACACACACACACATATATATATATATATATATATATATATATATATATATGTGTGTGTGTGTGTGTGTGTGTGTTAACGACAAGGTATCTGATAAAAAGAAACGCCAGGCCTGCGCTGAAACCGCAGCACAGTCACAGCGAAAGCTGGAAGAGCGGCGTTTCTAGAGCCCGTTAAGCTCTCTTGGGGCTACAATACAAGTACACTAGAAAGATACCCACTACGCCATAAATCACAATTTTTGTGAAATTGGGAAGCACCTAATAAGCCATTATTCATCATTCTGCGGAGAAGCGAGGCACCAGCTACACGTCTGTAAGGCATTATGTGCACTTTGTTGACGCGACAACTGATGACGATGAAGATTTATGGCTCAGCCCTTTGTAATGGGTTGGAATCTTTAAACGGCCCACCAGTTATGTAATTTGCATTGCGTGACGCCCGGTCGCTATTCCCCTCTCCCGTCATGCTGTATAACATATGTTGACGTGGAAGAGAGACGGGGGGGGGGGGGGGCGAAGAACATTACTGAGACCCCGAGGAAATGTATCATGCGCTTATGGCCTTCCTTGGTGTCGTATAAGGCGTCACTGCCGACTACGGCGCCAGGAGATGGCACGTGCTCGGCGGCCGCCTCAGCGAAGACGACGAAGAGGAAATAAAGAATGAGGAACGAATGTTTCCTTTGATGTGCCTTAATTGATATGCACGACACAACATATTTTGGCGACGAAGATTTACGAGCCCATGTGCTACCGGTCTGACCTTCATCTTTCCTCAGGGCAAACAAACAAACAAACAGACCTTCATCTTCGTGAGTGTTGTACGTACGCCTGTCGTCCTCTACGATGAGTGTTTCTGGACTACAACCACCACCCCCGTTCCTGCCGTCACCTGGACACCCGGTCATCCCTTGGGAGCAATGGATACAAGCCTTCAAGAATTACATGGTTGCTTCGGGCGCCTCCGACCTACCTGCTCTTCGGCGGAAGGCGATTCTGCTCAACTGCTTGGGCTTGGAAGGACAGCGCATCTTCCAGACTCTGACGGCAACGGACGACCCGGGCCTTGCGGCTTCGAGCCCCACGGAAGGGACGTTGGCGTCTCCTAGCCCGGATGACTTCGACCGTGCCATCGCGACGCTGGAAGGTCATTTCAGGAGCAAGGTGAACGTCACTACTGCGCGTCACCGGTTTCGTCGACGTACACAAGCCCAGGTGAGACTGCGGCGGATTACATCACCGCTCTGAGAGTTTGGTAGGAGCGTGCGATTTCGGTGACTTGGCGGACGACATGATACGCGACCAGCTGATAGAGAAAACGACCAGCGAGTATTACGTGAACGCCTTCTGCTGGAAGAGTCCCTAACGCTTTCAAGGGCCCTTACTATTGCAAAACAGCATGATCAGGCGACAAGTGAAGCCAGAGAACTGTCCCGAAAGGAATTACAAGTTCATCGTGTTAAAAATAATTCAAAGGAGAGAGAGAAGCATTGTAGCACGTGCACATGCTATAAGACGCAAAGTCAAAGTCAACGATCCTTCAAAGAGCAGGAATGCTATCGTTGTGGTTCGGCGGAGCACCTTGCAAATAGCCCTCAGTGCAAGGCCAAGACACATAAGTGTCGAAAATGTGAGAAAATTGGCCATTTGGAAAAGGTGTGCAAGTCGCTACGAAAGTTCGCGACTTGCCCTCGATCACTTAAGTGTGTGTCAAATCTGGAGCCGAAAGAAAGGAATTTACGCAGTATTAGAAATTGAGGGAATTTCTGTGTCATTCTTGATAGACACTGGATCATCGGTTTCCATTCTGGCTGAGGACCTTTACAAACGTCACTTTTCTAAAGTGTATCCTCTGACATCTACGTCCGTTCAGCTTCTCGATTATTCCAAGTCCGCCATTCCAATTCAAGGATGTTTCATTGCTGCGGCCTCATTCCATGGTCGATGCACTTCTATCTTATTGTACGTTGTGCCTGGAGGAACAACCATTCTTGGATTAGATGGCATCGCGGCTCTGGACATGAAGATTCAGGGTCACCGCTTAAGTGTCTTCTGATGACGCAAGAAACTCCTGTGTTGCCTGAAGAGTTACGTTTCGAATTCGAGCACCTATTTTCAAAAGAGCTCGGAACTGTTAAAGGCTTCTGTCACAAGGTCAAGTTCGCGCGTCTGTTCAACCAGTGGCCAGCAAGCTGAGACGGCTGCCACTTGTCATTCGCGAGCAAGTCTCGGCAGAAATAAAAAAATTAGAAGCCCAGGGCATCATTGAGCGCGTCGACTCGTCAGAGTGGGTGTCACCCATTGTGGTAGCTAGGAAAAAGGATGGCTCGATTCGCATGTGCGTTGACCTACGGGAGCCAAACAAAGCTGTGGTAGTGGACAGTTTTCCTTTGCCACAAACTGAAGAACTACTGAACAGCTTGGCTGGGGGCGCAGCGATTCTCAAAGCTCGACTTAGCTTCTGCGTACCACCAGTTACCACTCAGTCCAGAGAGCCGTGACCTTACTACCTTCATAACTCATGACGGACTCTTTCGCTTCAAAAGGGTTTGCTTCGGACTAGCATCGGCGCCCTCAGCATTTCAAAAGATGATGCATTTGATCCTAAAAGGGTGCAAATGCGTCTTATTTTACATTGACGACATCATCGTGTATGGACGCTCCCGCGAGGATCATCTGGGCAATTTGCGCGCTGTTTTGAAACGGCTCTCTGATGCGGGCCTCAGGTTGAACCACAAGTGTGTTTTTGACGTCGCAGAGCTGACTTTTCTTGGTCATGTTGTCAGCGCTAGAGGGTTATTCCCACTTATGTCATCCATTGAGGCGATAACCAAGGCACCCTCACCTAAAAACATCAACGAACTTCGTTCGATGCTGGGACTTGCAGGTTTCTACTCCAAGTTCATCCCCCATTTTTCTGACGTTGTGGAGCCAATGCGTGCCTTGCTTCGAGGAAATGCACCTTTCGTTTGGACTGCGGCAGCACAAGGCAGTTTAGAGCGGACTGAAAGCTCTTCTAACATCTTGCGAGGTTCTTCATCTTTTCGATCCTCACTTACCGGTGTACGTCACGACTGATGCCTCAGGATATGGATTAGGTGCGGTACTTCAGCAAGATAACGGAACCTCACTGCAAACTGTCGCGTTCGCCTCGCGTACCCTGCAGCCACATGAACGGCAGTACTCAGTTGGCGAACGCGAGGCTCTTGCCTGCGTCTGGGCTTGCGAACATTGGCACGTTTACCTGTGGGGGAGACCTTTCATCTTACGGACTGACCATGCGGCATTGGTTACGCTTCTTTCAACGAAAGGTACCGGTCACCGTCCATTAAGGATTGCGCGCTGGTCCTCACGGTTGCTGTGCTACAACTACACCGTGGATACAGAAAGGGTAGCGAAAACGTCGTGGCTGACGCTCTTTCCCGGCTGCCCGTACAGAGTTTACTCCGCGATGCACCCGAAGAAGAATTCATATGCTTCCTGTCTCCAGTCGTTACCATGCAAGAGCTTCAAGAAGCCAGTGCCAACGACCCGCTCTCTCTCAAGCCAAGCACTTCACGATTACTTCTTGGCCTGACAAAAAATCCTTGTCGAAAGAGCTGCTGGCTTACTTTCATGTGCGAGCTGAACTCTCAGTGTAAATGATATCTTGTGCCGGGGTGAAAGGATTGTCGTGCCAGCGTCTATGACATGCCGTTTTATGGATCTGGCCCATGAGTCACATCCAGGCATTAGTCGCACCAAAGCTCGCCTGAGAGAGTCCTATTGGTGGCCGTGCATGGACAGTCACATTGAAGAGCTTGTGCGCACATGTGTGATTTGCCAGTCCTGTGACAAGTCTGCACGTACCTCTGCAGCGCCAATGCAACCCGTTCCTCTTCCTGACAAAGCTTGGGAAAAAGTTGCAATCGACATCGTAGGACCTTTCACGCAAGCTTCAGCCGACTGCCGTTTTGCCATTACAATCATTGACTATTACAGCAAGTGGCCTGAAGTGGCTTTCGTAAGAGACGCGACCACACCTACAGTGAAGAAATTCTTACTTGAACTTTTTGCACGCGAAGGATACCCACGTGGTCTCGTATCCGATCATGGGCCACAGTTTTCATCAGCAAATTTTGAAGAATTTCTCGCAGAACGTGGAATCAAGCATTACAACTCTTCTGTGTACCACCCGCAAGCTAACGGCTTGGTGGAAACGATTCAACAGGGTATTGAAGTCATACATACAACTGGCTCTGTTTGAACGCCGTGATATAAAAACAGCCATGCTTGATTACCTGCAAATATATCGATGTACGCCTCACGCGACAACTGGTGTTGCGCCCGCTGTACTTCTTCATGGACGCCAACCTCGAACAAGGCTCGACATAGTGGGCATGCCCGACAAATGCTTCAGCACGGACCCGTCAAGGGCGATTGAGCAGTTGCGAGAGCGCGTGAAAAACAAGCAAACCAGGTCGAAGAGCTATACAGATGAAAAACGCGGAGCCAAGGAACCAAACTTCGCCGTTGGTGATTACGTGCGGGTTAAATTATCTGCCATTCCTGGGAAGCTATCTTCACAGTTCTCCGCGCCCAAGAAGATCGTTGAAAAGCGTGGACCAGCCTCGTACTTGTTGGAAGATGGACGAGTGTGGAACGCGTCCAAGTTAGCTGCTGTTCACCCTGCAGCTGTCAGCAAAATGAGATCAGGCCATCTGCTGTTATGAACTTGGTCACCGTCATCCACTCAATCGTCTGGTACAGTTATGGGTGATCTATCGCATCCTGGCACGTCAAGAGAGGATTAATCATGAAAATGCGGACTCTACTGAACCACTCGCAGCAGACAGTGCGCAAGTTTCACCCAATATGTCGGGATCTCAAGCGCGTATTAGAAGGAGCACTCGTAAGAAGACACCGCAGAAGTTCAAGGACTATATTAGGTAGCAACTTTTTTTTTTTTTTTCGCAAAAGGGGATATGTCGTATAAGGCGTCACTGCCGACTACGGCGCCAGGAGATGGCACGTGCTCGGCGGCCGCCTCAGCGAAGACGACGAAGAGGAAATAAAGAATGAGGACCGAATGTTCCTTTGATGTGCCTTAATTGATATGCACGACACAACATATGGCAACCAATACAAGTGCACTTGCGAGGAACCCACTACGCTATAAATCATTGTAATTTTACTGAGATTCCGAGGAAGTGGAACATGCGCTTATGGGCTTCCTTGGCAACCATACATATGCATTTGCGAGGAACCCACTACGCTATAAATCATTGTAATTTTTGTGAAGTAGGGCAGCAGGCCCTGTGCCATTTTTCGTCATTCTACGGAGAGCGTTGGTACCTGCCAAACCCATGTAAGGCATTATGCGCACTTTGTTGATGCTGTGCCTGATGACGATGAAGAATTATGGCAGAGTCCTTTGTAATGGGTTGGAAGCATTCAACAACCTACTCGTTGCGCAATTCGCATTGTGTGACGCCTGGTTACAGAATTCGCTTTATGCGACGCTTGGTGCTTATTTTACTATTCTACCACGCTATATTGCACATGCTAATGTGGTTACTTCCCGAAATGAAGCCTGTATAGGACATTTTTGCAAAGCAGTTTCAAGCACCGGCATGGCTCAGAGGTTGAATACTGGGCTCCCACGCAGAGGGCCCAGGTTCGAACCTCGTTCCATCCTGGAAATTTTTTCTTATTTCGTTTTTTTTCTTATTTCGAGCGATACTGGTTACGAACACCGGCGGCGGCGGCGGCAGCGGCGGCGGCGGCGGCGGCGGACAACTACGGCGCCAAAAACGGCCGGTGAAATGATCTCATAACAGCTTTCGCTGTAAAAACAACGAAATATTAATCTCTGCCGACCGGTGTCGCTTGTGTGGGCGCTAGGTAAAATAGAACAGCCTATCGCTACACGAGTAAAAGCAACAAAGAACGGGAAGGAAGGTGCGGGATTGGCACACTGCAGCTTACGGCGAAAGTATCTCGCAGAATCTAACTCTTAGGTGTGGTGGCAATTGTCTAGGAACAAAAGATTATAGGATGTAAGTTATCGGTTCTTTTCGATACTGCCGGGAAAGGATAATGACGTGACATACGCGACAGGCACGTCATGTTATGTCATGACCTGCAAATCGTGCTAGTCATGCACTCACACCTTTTGTGTCATTTTTTGGGGTATACGAAGTTAAGGAGGCGACCACGAGGTACCCAGTGCACTGGCGTAGCGAAGGGGTGGAGTTAGGGGGCACCCCTCCCCCCCCCCCCCCTGGCTACGTCACCACAAACGCTGCCTTTGCGAGTCATGACTTCTCTCTTGTGTCCGTGTTTGCACGTCCAACCGCCGCTTTCCTGTGCTTTGCAAAGCGCTCAGGAAGGCGGACGAGAGAATTCTTCTCCGGCTATTCACTAATACGCTACTGTGCCCGGCAGTGCCTAAACATTTTGATTCTTCTTTTTCCGGCCTCTGTCAGTACAGTGCGGAGGTGGCTGACACCACCACATAGTATGGGCATGCCAGCTCAATCCTTCTTTACCCCGGAACCCCAACCCAACCCGAGAGGACTGGGAGGCGGCCCTGGTCGGCTGCCAGGAGCTTCCGGCCCAAAAAGCCATGGCTCGGCGTCAACAGAAACTGTCAAAGTGCCTTTGGTTCTCAAAGAAATGCTTCGCAATAATTGTACAATGAAAATATTAGCGTAGTTTTCACTAAGTCGCGCAAGGCTGGATCACAGCAGAGCTGGTGAGAATCTAGCTGGTTCTGGCTTGGAAAGGCTTTTACCCTCTCACCTGTCCTCTTTCCCACCCCTTGTTATACTATATATACCACACATGGCTATCTTGCTCTCGCCAAGAATTTTTTTTTTCAAAAAGAATTTCTCTCTTTCTCTTCTTTCTCTCTCTCTCTCTCTCTCGGTACTCGTTCTCTCGCCATCAGAGTTATTGCATCCGACGCCGAAGACGCACGTGTTTTGGGAGCGAAGTAGAAGAGGACAATGAAGAGAGCGTGTGCCGGTTCACGATGATGATAATTTTCTGTCTATGACACACGGCCAACCTAGAGAATAACAGCTCTGCTATGAAAAGTAGCCCACAATCAGAGGGGAAGAGCGTCGGGCTGCTGTGAGGATGGAAACGAGTTCACAGAGAAACATATACGACTAAGTTGGTTCCACTTAGTATGTCGAACCACGTTTCACGCCATCCGCTTTCGCAGGCTGTGCTCCACTATGCGTACTAATTATCATAACATATTGAACCTATCAATTGTGCACTCACCTTAACTTATATTTATAATGAGATTAAAGTGACCAATTATCTCCAAAGGAGGGATGCGTTGGCGACATTTTATAATCTGATGATACGGCGAGCCACGGCAGGAGCTGCTTACGCATACTTACGTATCCGCTTTTGTTACGTACATTCCATAACTAAATGTGAACTTGGATGCGACTAATGCCCTTCGAAGTGGATATCACCATCATCAACACTGAGGAATCCAATGGCAGTCATTATCATAACAAAGTTCCATAACAGTGCGCTGCTGATTGAAATCAATGTCGCCTATTACTCATAAACAGAACCTGCTAAAGTAGAAAAATTATAGTTGCCAGTACTCGGCTAATCCTATTGTGAGGGTAGGCTATAACCACCGTATCCAGAGGCAGCAGGACGACCATAATAATAATCATCACCATCAGCATAGTCAAGCGACGAGCATGCGCGCGGGCCTGCCCCTGAGCTTGACGTAGCACCGTCAGGTAAACGTAGGCGCCGCAGACCACCGATCCTGTACAGGAAGAACGAACAAGCCGACAAGTCCCGAAGTCCGCAAGGGAGACGGGAAGCCCAGATAATGGCCGCGTCCGACCCGCAACAGGCACAGGCCGTGCAGCGCGCGACGGACGGAAAATGGGTCATCCTTGAAGGCGACGGCGAAGCAGGGAAAGAACAGCTGCTCGAGGAACAAGATGGCGACGCGAGAGGAGAGAGGGAGAGCATACACTTCACGAGTGAAGCACAGGAGAGCGCCCAAGATACAGAAAGTTCCTGGTGGTGGTATTGCTCGGCGTGGAACGATGTTACCGTTAACAGCGCCCTCTGGGATGACATGCGTCCATACGTTGCCATCGCCGCCCTCTCCGTGTATGCGGTGAGTTGAGACACTAGCTCACGCATACGCGATCTGGTTGCGCCTGTGTAACGTAAATGTCTTGGTTATCCACCTTTTGAATATTATGCACGTAAAGCGAAGGACAATGTTCAGGGCCAGGCGGAGGTTTCAAGCGATGTCACCGAGTAACGAATGAATCCACAGCGAACGTTCCGAGAAAATTACATTGTTTTCAACGCGACAGAAAGGTTCCATTGTTTCATGAACATTGCTTTCAGAGACTCCTTGTTCGACGAATTATCATGTCGTGCACACAGACGCAAAATATGCTGCCGTTTCGCCATGAAGGCGAGTCATTGACACGAGAAAGTGATGTGTTACACAGATTATATTCCTTGTGACTGGAACATCTGATAACACATTTTAGATGAACTGCGCTAATGAACCACCCTAGGCTGTGGAAAGGAAGAGGAAGATATGACAGTAAAAGCGCGTTCTTATACCAACTGTTTTGCTTTTAAAGGATCCAGGAAGGTAATAAACAGTCGATATACAATGCGCCACATAGATTCGAAGAATATTACCATCAAGAGATGCATGGGTAGATTTGAGAGCTACATGCAAATATGTGCGTATTTTGGTAATATTTTATGACTCTAGGTGGAGCAGTCGCATCTCGCCTGTTTATTAGTTTCCTTGCACGTTTGAGAAAATAAACACTTTGTAGTTTGTGCAGCTTCCTGTCATACCTTCATTTTTCGGTTCCCACCTTGAGTTGGTTAAGTCACGCACTGCATTTAAAAATATCAGTATTAACCAAACTAGCTTCCAAAAAAGTACTTATTGACAACAACACATAGCGTGAAACGTAGCGTTGAACGCCGTCTAGTGTACTTTTCAGTGGGTCACGATGTCTTGGCTGCGCTACAATAGAGTAGATGCTTTACCATCAAGCCCATATATAGCTGCCTGCTCGCTTCGCGTTAATATAGCTTCAGTGCGAAGCCGAAACCTTAGATAAGGCGACTTCCAACGCGATGGGCGTGATGACACAGTTGGCTAAATGATGGCAATGCTCTGTATGACTAACAGAATAATGGACTTGCAGGGGTTTTAGGGCCCAGAACCACGATAAGAATATGAGAGACGTCGCAGTGTAGGGCTCCGGTAATTTCGACCACCTGGGGATTCTTTAACGTGCACCTAAAGCTAAGCGCACGGACCTCTAGCATTATGCCTCCATCGAAATGCCGCCGCCGCGGCCGGGTTTCAGTAGCGCGACCTTCGGGTCAGCAGCCAAAATCATAACTGCTAGACCCCGCGGGGGGTTTGTGTATGGCTAAACGATTACTTATTTTGTTATGGTTGGATATTAATTTAAATATCAGCAACACTTTTTAGGCGAAAACCTTAGATGCCTCATCAAACGCGCAAAACTGACCGCCGGCTCGACATCGTACCGCGGCGTC
>NC_051180.1:152587729-152609613 GCF_013339695.2 Rhipicephalus sanguineus
AACACAAAAATTACGCCATTTCCACTAAAGGGGACCGTGATCGATGCGAAGCCGGATCACTTGCACGATCGCGTTCCGTTAGCGTTCGTTGGGCATGCTACCGACCTTGCGTCGTGGAACACGAAGAGGAACGCTACGCGCGTTTTGTCTTCCCTCTACCCTCGCCGTTAATTCTCACAGGTCGAGCGTGGAACGCGGTCGACAGGCGCGCGAGAGGGGGCCAGCGTAGGAGAGGAGAGAGAGGGGGAGGAGATGCGCATGCGCTGGCGCTCATCGCGTCGTTGTGCAGGAGAGAATTTCGGCATGTCTAGCCCGCGTTTCAGAGGGAGAGGGGAGAGGGGTAGAGAGGAAAATTGGAGAGGGGGGAAAGGAAGAGGGAAATCGAAGAGGGGGAGAGGGCGAGTGTAGAGGGAGAAAGGGGATAGTGGGAGTTGAGAGGGGGAGTGGAGAAGATGTGGGTGGAGAGGGTATGCGCATGCGCAGTAAGGTGGTCGCGCCACACACCACCACCACCCCCATCGGTTTGAACTCCGCTATAAGATGCTTGGAATCTAATAAAGACAGAAAAAACGAAACCGGAAAGAGAAACCTAAAGGGAAACAAGACCGCCCAGTCTCCACATTCCTTCCGGCTGGCACGACTGGTGCGAAGCTGCGGTAATAGCCAGACGAAATGTTTCATGTTGCCGATATCACCGCAGAAGGCACAGAAGCACGTCGTCTAGTCTCGAATAACTATGCCGGTGTAGGCATGCTTATGCCTGAGCAGCGAAGGAAAGAGTCGGCTGCCCGGAATCGATGCCAGGAGGAAACAATAGCCGCGGTCGCGTGCCACTGCCAAGCGACGTCCATATTTTCTTCTCTTGCCTTCGCGCGCTAGTGTTCCTCGCCGCGCAAATGAGGGCGCTAGAGGCCCCGTGTAGACAGGAAGTCGAAATTTGACAAAAGGCTGTTTGTGGCAGTACAACGCGAGGTCAGGGGAGTGCGAGGCTCCTAAATCGGTCTTTAGGTAAGCCGGCTTAAAGGAACACTAAAGAGCAAAACTATTTTTCTCATATTAGTAAAGTACTCTTTCACGATACCAAAAACACCACGCTTGCTGCGAGAACGCGCATGGTAAGCGAGATAACGAACGATAACAAAATGTGGGTGCGACGCCACTTTGAAGTTTCCGCACCATTCACTGCGAAGTCGCATGATTTGACGGCGCCTACTAGAGGCTACGTAGTTCCTAATCGGTAAAAATGAAGTACATTGTCATCTGAGGGGGCCATAGACTTGACATGCCATATTTGGGGTAATTCTGTTGAGCCAATGGCGCCAAAGCGCGATAATTAGACTTTCAAATCTGTGACGTCATGTGGGGAGATTTCGGCGCGAAATGATAAATGAAACTTTGAACTCGATTTTCTTCTTTATGATTAAACCTGTGATGGTGAAATTAACGACATACAGTTCTCAGAGCACAATTTATGGATCTAGGTCGAATCATTGTGTCTATTTCGTGCCCCTTAAGTCCGTCCAAGCTGACTGTCTCCCGTTCTGTTGGAGAGTGGCCGTTTTCGGAGTACCGTGACTGATACGGAATAGTCCGTCATAGAATCGGTTTAGTGTTCGTCGGACCGCGCCGCCGCACACGAAAACGTGTGTTGAAGTGGCCAGGTGAGGATGGACAAATATTTTTTTTGTGGTAGGAAGGCCGGGAGGGAGTTGTGCGGAGGTCTTTAATGCAGTCCAGGAGATGTTGTAAGAATTGTGGCCAGGTGTAGGTGCGTTGATGGAAAGAAGTTTCCGCGGACCCGCAGAGAAGTGCCATGTATCAGGATCTGCTGCTGGGCGCTGTATATCTAGCCGGATGACGACCCGTAAACAAAGCACCCCGAGGGAGAAGGCATCAAACAAGGTGGCACTATGAGGCGGGTAGCCAGAGGCGGTCTGCACTTGCCAGTGAAGGCGTTACACCATGCCGTTGGCAAAGCGAGGATACGCAGTGGTAGGCAATGTCTGGTACCGGTGCTGCGATTAAGACAAGCAAAGGAGGATTAGAATAGGTGTCCACGGTGTGTTGTCACGGCACAAGGACAGCCGAAACTTGGATATATGTACGTAGAGTCGGTTCGGCATAACTTCGCGTATTACTACTTACAGCGCCAGGCTAGGTGTTGAGTATCCCTTTAAGATGATTGCATATTTCGCGCATGAGCTCTGGAAGATCTCATGAGCGCTCCATTTTGGGTCAGATGTCAGCGCTACGCGTCGGTCAGCTTATCTCATTTTCGTCGACTCCAGCGTAGGATCGATCTACTGAAATTTCTCGTTAAATCCCATGCTCATGAGGCGTTGAATCAGTGCTAGCGTTTGCCTAGTAGATATCATAGGGTCTGCACACGAGCCAACTGGTCCGTATCTGTAATTGAAAACGCACAATGTATAGCATGGACAAGTATCTACACTGGACGAGAGAGTAACCGACAAGCAAGCGCACTTAATAAGATGTAAGGATGCAGCATGTGCTAGCGCGCATACGATAAATCTGAAAAGAAATGCAGCTTTCTCCATAAGTAATCATACATGACTAAAGTTTTTCCCGTGGACCTATACGCAGCAAGAAGTTTTGAGAATTTTCGCCTCATTGGCTACTCCATGTCAATGTATGTTAGCGTGTTTTCACAATAACCAAAGAAGCTGACAGTCAGGGATATTTAGTCTGTTCGTTTGCGCCGAGTATTGCGAACAGAAGCTATCATCACCATGAATCGGCACGCGCTCTCGTCGTTCTCTTCTTCATCTCCTGCTTCGCTCCCAAAACAGGTGCGCTGATATCTCCAGCGAGGGATGGAATAACTCTGATGAGTGAGAGAACAAGTGCAGGGGGCGAGAATGAAAAAGAAAGGAACAAAGAGAGAGAGAGAGAAAAAGAAAAATTCTCGGTGAAAACAAATTCTTGGCGAGGCCTGAATCGAACCCGCGATCCGAAGGCGCGCGTCCTAACCCCTTGAATATCCAGGCACGCTAGGAGAGCATAGCATAGCCTTGTATAGTACAGTGTAGCAAGGTGGCGGGAAACAGAAGTGAGCGTGAGGAGGAGGTTAATGAGCAGGGGAGATAGTAAAGAGCATAGCAGAGAAGGAAAGAGAAATAGAGTAAGAGAGAGGTAGAGATGGAAAAAAGAGAAAGACAGAAAGAGAGAGAATTAAACAAAAAAGCATACCATTGAAAGAAAGCAATAGAGCGACAGAAGCGGAAGAAAGACAGGAAGGGAAAATAAGACAGATAAAGAAATAAAGAGAGAAGGAAAGAGATAAAAAAGAACATGAAGGAAGAAATTGAGAGACGGAAAGGTCACGAAAAAGAAAGCCAGGAAGACAAAGAAATACATAGAGAGAGAAAGAAAGAAATAGAAATAAATGGAAACAAAAAAATAAACATAGGAACAAAGGAAGAAAATAAAAAAATGGGGGACGCTTAAGCTTCGCCTTTAAGAGTTGAACGCGATAGCGATATCCTGCCTCTAGTGCGCATTTCGAGCACTAGGAGTGTTTAACAGAATGCGAGCAATAAGGTGTGTGCCTTATGTAATCAGTAGCATGCTTTAAACCAGGAGCAATTATGCGCGAGAAACGTTTTCGAAGTTGCGATGCACCCACTACGTGGTCTTAAGGGAATACGCGCAGTAATGTGTGTGCCTTTTGTAATGGGTGGCTGTCTTTAAACCACCAAGTCGTTATGATATTGATATGGTGTAACGCCCGATGGCAATATACGCTTGTACCACGCAATATTACTGCGATATTACATCTCGTACTGTGACACCTGTATACAGGACGCGTATTTTTGTGAAGCATGAAAGTTACTTTCAGCGCCGCTCCAAGCAGAGGCGTGGCTGTGTGGTAGAACACCTGCTTGCCACGCTGACGGCCTGGGTTCGATTCTCACTCGGACCCAACATTTTTATTATTTATTTTATTTGCAGCTTTTTCGATTTTTCGGTCACGGACAAGATGATGATTTTTCGCTCACAACCAACGGCCCCGACGCCGACGGCGGAATTTCTGCGATACGAGCTCTTTAACGCTATCGCGTTAAAAGAAGCATAGAATTTCACCCAGCTCCGCACTTCCTTCAGACTACACAACCCTAGTGCGAAGCTGCATTCTTTTTTATTTTGCACTTTTTAGAGCGAAAGCTCAACTATGCCACTTCTCGCGAGGTCGTTCATCGTGTCCCAATGACCTCGGATCGCAGGAACGCGTGTGGCTGGCATGATTTCGCGCCACGTGATGCGGAAAGGCGTCCCAGCTGCGCTCGCTCGGTGCCTCACCGTTGCGGCACCACATTACTAGGTGATAGTTTAATGGCTGCTACGCCGGCGCTTGGTCGCTCAGTCTCCCCATGGATGGCACGCCGGTTGGGTCGTCTGCAGGGTGCCTCGATGTGCGCGCACCTCCGCTTCCAATGTGGAGACACCTTTTGAAAGACTCCGCGCCGCCTGGCGGCCGTATTGGTTCAAAAGTGTCGGGCGGCGCGCAGAGGCTAGCGCGGGAACGGTGCTGTAAACACGCTTTTCTTGACGTATTGAGATCCGTTGTTTGGCCGCTATGACAGGCTCCTGTGTGCCACTGTGTACTAGTTCACACGTGAAAGGCCAGCGGATGTTTCGCTTCCCTCGTAACAAAGAGCAAGTGAAAAAACTGGGAAGCACAAGTGAAACGCGGCCGCTGGCATCCGACCGACAGCACCAAGATATGCGAGGTTATAATTGTTGACTTGTCCAGCATGTGGCCGTGCATTTTTTATCGCTCGCAGTGAACATGGCTGTTAAAGAAATTCTTGCCTGTCTCGCTATAGCTGCATCGCATAATTATCGCGTGAATCTGCTTTTACAAAGAGGATGTTAAGATAGATAGAGCGAATTTATTATTAGACAGAGAGGTCGGCCTGAGCTTGAGCGCACTAGCCTGCTACTCTGCACAGGGGAAAAGGGGAAGGAAGAAAAAGAATAATGAAGATGATGATGGGAATAGGAAGGGGTGATGCGTATGTGCAATAACCACGTACCAGAGGATGTTCAGCTTCGAGTTAAGCCGTGCGGAGTGAATAGATGCTTCGGCTACCTCGCCGATAATCTTAGATAAACTTGGTCAATACAAGTTAATCATAGCTCATGCTAAATAAGCATAGTCAGAACAATCAGTAATAATCGATACAAATCAATACTAATTGATACCAATTAAGCCGCCGGATTAAACCGGGGTAAGCTTAGGAAATGCCTAGTTAAGCTAGTATATCGTAGCCTAATTGAGTTTGGACAAGGCAATTTAACGCTAGTCAATACCAATCTGTACTGATAGATACCTATCAGGTGGGATTAGGCAAGATTAGTGGAGATTATGTTGGATCACGCTAATCCGATCCAAGATGAGATGGCATAGCCATGAGGTAGATTATATCCGACTAGGCTATGTTCTTTCCGACTAAGCATGACTAAATAAATCCGGGTTAAGCTAATCCTGAAGAAGTCAATGTTGAGTGAATTTAGAAGGACTAGCCGTTTGGGTGAGTGCGTATGGTCGCATTAAGCCGATCCAAATAAATTGATTAAGTTGGAATAAGGTATTCCGAATCTTGAACCATCGAACTTTGAGTAAGTTGAGATTGCCTAGTGTTGTATATCAAGAACGCAGGATCAGAGGGTGGAAGGGAAACTTTATTGAGCTGCTCGTAGTTACAGGACATCGAGCAGACTGCCCCGATGGATGCGGGGTCCTCGAGGAGGAGGAGGGCCGTTCCGTCGCTCTCTTGTTTACAATACATGGTGAGAGCGACGTCCCGGAGAAACGTGATTCTATATGTCTTTAGTTCACGGCGGCTGCAATAGTACATAATTCACAGCCGCGCACCGATGTAAACACGGAGAGGCCATGTGGTCTCTCACTACACACACTCACGTTGTTAAGCATGCACACTTTGCCGTTGCTTATATGTGTGTGGCTTTTTAGTTCCCAACATCTTCCTCCCCCCTAAGCCTTAAGGTGTCGTAATTCAGACGTTCAGGAAAACGTCTTGTGTGCGTACTACGCCTGAGAGCGTTCCCGTTTCCACTGTCTGTGTTGGGAGGTGATTCCGCGGGCTCTGTGTCTGAATTCGATGGCGTCAAGCCTGGAGCTGACGGCGCCGCGCCGACCGTCTGCGCTTCGTTTCCATTACCCGTCTGTGGGCAGCTTATATCGTCCCCGTGAAATGGGATATCGCCTGGCGCGCTGCGGCTGCGCAAATGGTCTACGTTGAAGAATCTTACTTGCCCGGAAACAAACACTAGGTATGTCATGGCGTACCTTCTGTTGACTATCTTTCCGGGAAACCATTTAACGGTTTCACCTCGAACGCATCTGACGTAAACGAGATCCCCTTTTTCCAACTGTCTTGAGCGACCTCGGTGGTTTGTCCGCGCTCGTCCTTTATGTGCGTTGTTTTTTTCGTTCAATTTTTCGTGCAGTCTGATTTGAGCTTTGACAGCCGCGTGCGCAGTTTCCTTCTCAAGAAAAATTCAGCTGGTGTCTGCCTTGTGAATGTATGGGGAGTGGTTCTGTACCCAAACACGAAGTTATCCACTTGTTGTTGTAGTGTTGTTTGCTGGTTTTTCTTTTGGTCAGTTACTCCTGCAGCAGAAGCGACTTCTTCAGCGTTTGTACTGCTCTTTCTGCCGCGCCATGTGATTGTGGGTGGTAAGGAGGAGTTAGCATGTTTCACACCGTTTGATTTTAGAAAGTTCTCAAATTCTTGAGCTCTGAACTGAGGGCCATTGTCTGTAAAAATTTCGTGTGGCAATCCATATGCAGCAAACATAGATCTCACTACTTCGATTGTCTTTTGCGCTGTTGTGGAGTTCATGATTTTTACCTCTAGCCACTTCGAATGAGAGTGTACTCTCTCCCACGCATTCTCACACCATCTCCACGGTTGCAATGGAGTGGGCTGACCGAACGAAGCAACAGTCTGACAAACATCACACTGTCTAGTGATTTCCTCAATACTGCGATCAATAGCAGGCCAGCAGACCATTGATCTAGCGATTGCTTCATCTTAATGATACCGATGTGCTGTTCGTGAAGCAATCCAAGAACGTCACTTTGAAGTGAAGCAGGAATCAGAACTCTGTTATTTCATACTAAACAACCCATGTGCACACTCATTTCTAACTTCCTTACAAAGTACGGTTTTAGCTCGTCAGAAACTTTGTTTGGCCAACCGCACCATGTGAATTCATGTACAACGCGGATGACTTCATCTCTGACTGTCTCTAGCTCAACCTCTTTAACTGTGACAGGAAGGTCTTGTATCGGTGCAAAAGAAAAAATGCTTTCAGAGTCTTCAGTATTTTCAGGCAGGGGGAGCCTCGACAAACCATGAGCGTTGCTAATTGTACGTCCTACCTTATACGTGACCTGGTAACGGTAATTTGACAGTACGTGTAACCAACGGTGCACTCGCGCACATCCACAAAGCTTGCTGGACGCTTAGGGTCAAAAAGAGCAGTCAGTGGCTGGTGATCCGTGAAAATTTCGAACTTGCACCCATACAAGTACTGGTGAAATTTCTTGATTCCAAAAATAATGGCAAGTCCCTCTTTCTCGATTTGTGCGTAATTGCGCTCAGTTGGGGTCATTGATCGAGACGCAAAGGCAACAGGTTTTCAATGACCAACAACCACATGAGACACCACTGCCCCTAAGCCGTATGCAGACGCATCACATGTCAGACGCAAATCTTTTCTGGCATCATAAATCTGCAATAGCTGGTTATTGCACAGCAATTCTTTGCATTCTCTGAAACACTTGTGTTCAGAGAATTCTCCGCGCCCAAGATGATAATTGAAAAACGTGGACCAGCCTCGTATCTGTTGGAAGATGGGCGAGTGTGGAACGCATCGAAGTTAGCCGCTGTTCACCATGGAGCTGTCAACAAAATGAAATCCGGCACCTCTGCTGTCATGAACTGGTCACCGACATCTAATCAGTCATCTAGTGCATAACAGCCTGACACATCAGGAGTGGATAGCTGTGAAAATGCAGACCCTGGAGCATATTCGGCAGAGAGCACGCAAGTTTCCCCCAACCTGTCAGGATGTGATGCGCGCGTAAGAAGAAGCGCACGTAAGAAGAAGACTCCGAAGAAGTTGAAGGACTACGTTAGACAGTAAAGGATAACTGTCTGTGTATTTTTTTGCGAAAGGGGATATGTGATATAAGGCGTCGCTACCGACGACGGCGCTGTGACATGGCACGCGCTCGGCGGCCACCTCAGGGAGAAGGAACAAGATAGAATAAACAGTGATGTCTTCGCTACTGTTGTCATAATTATTATGCACGATATAACAACTTGTCGCACTGACTTGACCATTTCCATGTACTTTGTTTGCGTAGCAAGTTGTGTAATGGCTCAAGTAGAGTTGCCAGATTTGGCATGAACTTCGAATAGAAGTTAAAGAGGCCAAAAAATGATTTGAGCTGTGTAACATCCTTTAGCAGGGGAGCAAGCATGATAGCTTCCACCTTGTCTGGTGCGGCGTGCAACCCATTGTCAATTACGTGTCCCAGATAGCGCACTTTGCTTTGAAAGAACGAGCAGTTTTCTGCATTAACGCGGATTCCATGATCCTGTAGCTTCTGAAGCACTCTTTCGGTTCTTTCGTAGCACTCTTGCTTATCTTTTCCTGAAATAAGTACATCATCTATGTAGCATGCAGTGCCAGGAATTCCTCGTAAAATCTGGTTCATTACTGCTTGGAACATCGCCGGAGCGCTTGCTAATCCGTAGGGCAGTCTTTTTAAATCTAAAAAGACCCAAATGAGTGTTCAGTGCCAATAGTTCTTGGGCGCGTTCATCAAGTTGAAGTTGCAGGTAAGCCTTAGAGAGATCTAGAACTGTGAAATTTGTGCCTCCTACTACAGATGCAAAGATGTCCGATGTCCTCCGGTAAAGGCAGCGGGTACTGATCCACCTCTATACGCGGATTTGCAGTAATTCTGTAGTCCCCACATATCCTAACAAAATTGTCTTTGGCACTATCACAAGAGGGGTCGCCCATTCACTGTGCTTGACTCGATATATGATGTCAGCTCTCTCAAAGTCATGCAATTCTTTTTCAACTTTCTCCAACACGGCCTATGGAACTGGTCTAGCCTTACAAAAAAGGGGTGACACATTCTCTTTCAGAACAATGCGCCCATTGAAGCCTTTGACTGTGCGGTATCCTTTTGCAAACTATTCATGGTACTTTTTCAAAAGAGAATTTTCTGTCTGAATGTTGTGCACAGGTACGACTTCTGGCCAATCTATCCTTATTTTCGACAGACAGCTACGCCCCAAAAGTGTGGGCGTCCTCAAGCCCGATTCATGATTGATTATTACAAGCGGCAGCTCATGGCGCTGTGTGCCATAGGTCACATCAACTTGCGCGGAACCAGGTGTTCCGTTTACAGGTGTTCCGTTGTATGTGACCAAGCGCACATCAGTTGCGGACCACTTAGCATCGGGAAAACATTTTTCGAATTCGCTTTCCGACATTAGAGACACTGCTGATCCTGTATCAAGTTCCATTGGAACGTCTTTGCCATTTATGTGTAGCTTTACTACTAAAGGAGATGTCTGACCATCTCTCTGGCTATGCCCTATTGCCAGCAGTTTCGCCTCTGTTGTGCTTTGGTCAATGTAATGCCTTTGTTTCGTTCGACACATTTTAGCAACATGGCCCATTTTCGAACATTTGAAACACTGACTCTGCAAAAATGGACATGCCCTAGCAAAACGCTCATCACCACACCTGAAACATTTTACTTGTCCCTCGCGAGAAAGTCCTTTCCGCGGCTTCCCTGGTTTACAGGTGGCAGTCCCCATTGTGGACGTTGTTTTGCTTTTGCTCATTGGCTTCCTTTTAGGCGTCGGCTTGTTTTGCCAGTTGACGTCCGCAGGCGCTAGGAGAATTTCTTTGGTGTCGTTCTTTGCGGTTTCCATGGCGGTGGCGATGTTTAGAACTGGTTCCCATGTCGCCTCCTTGTTCGGTAATGACAGCAGACGGCATCGGATGTCCTCGCTGCGAAGACCCGAGATTAGCCAATCTCGAAGACTTTGTTCAAGGAAGCTGCCGAACTCGCATGTTGCCGCTAGCTTCTTGAGCTCGACGACGAATTCTCCTATTGTTTCACTTTGGCCTTGATCCCTGCGATGGAAGTCCCTTATCAGTAAGTTGAAATTGCCTAGACATTTGAATGACTGAGTATGGCCACAATAAGACAATATAGATTAAGCGGATTAATCTAGCCCGGATTAAAACGGATTAAGCTAACCCGGACTAATGTAATCCCGAACCAGCCAATTTGAGTAAATTCAGCTTGTCTAGTCAGTTGGATGATAGAGTATGGCCACAAAACACTGTCGATTAAGCTGGATTAGGCTAATCTGCATTAAACTAATCACAAGCAAGTGAATTTGGAGTGAGATTGTCTTGCCTGTTAGAGCTCCATGACCGGTTCATGTCAGACCACCAACAGAGCTCCATGTTAGAGCTCCATGACCGAGTCATGTGTGTCATGATATACATGACATGATTTTCATGTTACGAGCAGTCATAAATATTCATCTTACGCTGTTATCGTGCCCTGTCAATTTTGGTATACTGAAAGTTAATAGAGCATTTAGGCTGTACTACTGAGTCGTGTATATCATCGCCTGCATGACATGCATGATATAATTTATGTGTTATGACTAGTCATTTATGTTAGTCATACTCTCTTAGCGTGTGATGTCAATATTGGTAGTCAACAAGTTAATAAATCCGCCATTGAAGCCCCATAGCTTGGTTACGTGTGTCATGGCGCACAAGACATGCATGAGATGATTTTCACGTTAGGACCAACCAGCTGTGGTAGTTATGCCCTCTTATCATGTCGTGTCAATTTTGGTAGACACCAAATTAATGAAGTGGCTGTTAGAGCTCCATGACCGGGTGACATATGTCATGGCCTAAATGACATGCATGACAAGGTTTTCGTGTTATGATCAGAGACTTATGTTATTTGTAATCTCTTATCATGCCTTGTATATTTTGGCGCTCAACAAGTTAATAAAACCGCCATTAGAGCTCTGTGACCGGGTCATATATGTCATGGCGTAAATGACATGCTGACATCTTTTTGGTGTTATGACCAGTAATTTTTCATCTTACGCTGTTATCATGTCTTGTCAAAGTTAATAAAACGGCCGTTAGAACATGACTGTTATTTGTGTCATGGCGCACACGACATGCATGACATGATTTTTTCGTGTTAGGACCAGTCATTCATGTTGGCCATACGCTCCAATCATGCCGTGTCAGTTTTGGTACACATCAAGTTAATAAAGCGGTCGTAGGATCTCCATGACCAGGTAATGTATGTCATGGCCTATATGACATGGATGACAAGGTTTTCGTGTTATGACCAGTCATGTATATTTTACTGTTGCTCGTATCGTACCATGTCAATTTTGGTATACATGAAGTTGACCAAACGGCCGTTCTAGCTCCTTGACCATGTCACGTATGCCATGGCGTACATTAAAGGCATGTCATGGTTTTAATGTAATGAGCAGTCATTTATGCTTTTCACATGCTCTTGTCATACTATGTCAATTTTGGTACTCGTCAACTTAATCAAGCAGCCGCGAGAGCACGAGGACCTACGCAGCCAATGAGATACATTGACCGATAGATACTCTCTAAATGTCTTTTTTTCGCCATCAAATGCTTCGTGCGTAATAATTAGTGCCTCATCTATTTGTTACCAACATTATATGTGCAAGCCCTACCGCCAGAAGGGATAAACTGAGCCAAATTGCCGTGCATTTCGCTGAAAGCATTCCATCTTTGCATGCCAGACATTGCCCCCGAACGCGATCGATGGATGGAAAAACTTTATTTCGCCAGAAAACAGTTGGGGACGATTCCGTGTTAGATGGCCATCGACCCAACGTTGACGGCAACCTGTGTGGCCCACTCCACGACCCTTGTCTGGACGACTGGGTCTGAGCTACGTTTGAACCAATATGGCGTCCATGAAAGCAGTGTCTCCACCCTGTTCCGGAGGAGCACATCGAGGCACCCTAGTCGTCTGGTCGTGCTCTTCAGCACAAGCAAAGCCTGAATCATATCATAGACTATATATTGCTAGACGGCAGGCTGCAAAATCTGAAGCAAAGGAAAAGTTTCCTGCTGTAACACCCGAGCAAAAGCCATATTAGCACGTTCTAGAGAAGCTTACCAAGCGCGTAAGCGTGCCAAGATCGAAGCTACCGCAGCCGCCATCTGTTTGCATGATATTTGCAAAACTAAGCCAAATATAACTTACGCTCGTGATAACTAGGTTTACAAGAGTACAATCACAGCCAATATTTCACTATGGAGTAGTCGATATGGCTTGCAGCGTGTCATCACTGCAGCGTTGAGCACTCACATTGCTATTTTCCAAAACTACGGACATCAGACATGCCACGACGTGTGTTGACCATTATCGCTAACGCGGCCGCAGCGCTTTGAACCACACGTCACCAAATAGCTTGCTTGCCGTGGTGACTCCTAGGAAACGGACGCTTATAGGAGAGCTCCCCATTATCATCCGAAGAGGGCGCCATTTCTGCCCCGCACCTTTGCTCAGTGGGACCTTTCACATCATTTGTTAATGCGCAAGGTTTTGCCGAGGCGTGTTGGTTGACGATAATAGCGACTAGTTGTGCGACGAAAAAAATCGGCAGATCCGACGCAGTGTGGGAATCGATGTAATGCGAAGCTGCCAGCAAAGAGCTGCATACATCGTCTTGTTTGTCATTGATGCTAATGAAGTCATTTGTGTCGTGACATCTAGTTCGCCATATATTGCGAGAATGTCATACATGCATGCGTGTACAATCTGGTATATGCCATGTTAATGAAACATATATTCTGCTAAATATATAGGATGCGTGACCTGCTGTTTATGTTCGGCGCTCATGTCATGCCATACCAATTCAGGTATATATCCAGTTAACAAAATGGCCGCGAGTGCACCATGAGCGTGGCGTCTAAACCATACCTACAACACATGCATGTCATGATTTTCGTGTTACCACCTGTTATTTATGTTCGCCACACAGACGTCGCGCAATACCAATTTTGGTCTATGTCAAGCTAGCGAAACGGCCGCCATCGCACCATGAGCGTGGCACGTAACTCATGTTGTACATGACATACGCGTTATGATTTTCATGTTAACTCCTTTTATTTGTGTTCGAAACAGTCACGCCGCGCAATACCAATTTTGGTATATATCAAGCTAGCTAAACGGCCGCCAGCGCACCATGAGCATGGCACGTAAGTCATACTGTGCATGACATACGTGTCATGATTTTCATGTTACACCTGTTATTTGTGTTCGTCACACAGTCACGTCGCGCGATACCAATTTTGGTGCATATCAAGCTAGCGAAACGGCCGCCAGCGCCCCATGAGCGTGGCACGTAAGTCATGCTGTGCATGACATGCGTGCCATGATTTTCATGTTACCACCTGTTATTTGTGTTCGTCACACGGTCACGCCGCGTAAAACAAATTTCGGTGTATATCAAGCTAGCGAAACGGGCGCCAGCGCACCATGAGCATGGCCGGTAAGTCATTATGTACATGACATGCGTGTCATGATTTTCATGTTAATTTCTGTTATTTATGTTCGTCATACAGTTACGTCGCGAGATACCTATTTTGGTGTATATCAGGCTAGCGAAACGGCCGCCAGCGCACCATGAGCGTGGCACGTAAGTCATGCTGTGCATGACATGCGTGTCATGATTTGCACTTTAAGACCTGTCACTTATGTTCGCCATACACTCTTGTCACGCCATACCAATTTTGGTATATAGCAAACTAACGATACGGCCGCAAGAGCACCAAAACAGTGACATGTAAATCATGTCGCCCATGACATGGATATCATGATTTTCATGTTATGACCTTTCATTTATGTTTGTCATAAAGTCATGTTTCGCCACACCAATTTTGATGTAAATCCTATTTACGAAACGGCCAGGAGAGCACAAAGTCGTAGGCGGCTAGATACACAGATAGATAGATGCGCTCAAAGTCGCAGAAGTTCGCTAAGAAATGCTTCGCATTTAATCGAAGGCCGCTGATATTCAGTGTCATGCGTGTTGACGTCCATTTCACTCACGGCAAAAACATTAAGGCAGATTTTTACGCTGATAAAGGTAAGCCAAGCGCCGCTATGCTTCTATGGTGGAGATAACGTTCTGGGCTATCCGGGACAAACATTTGTGTTTGTTTGCCCACAAGCAAATGCAGATGCACGTTCCTTAATTGCGCTGCTCTCCTTTACGAATCTTCAACAACTTGCCCAATTCCGTGCACTTCTAAATGTTCACGTCATTCATAAATGTCTACTTATTTCCACCAACTCGTACTTTTCGTTCTTTAGGACGCCATGCTTTCGCGGCGAGGGCACGACTCTGAGGATCATTGCATGGAGACTGCGTATGGCAACACAGAATCGGACTGCTTAAATTCCAGAAAGGTAAGTTCTATAATTTGCATATCTAATGTCGTCGTGGTGAGATGTACGCAGTACTGAAGGCGCACGCATAGTTCACAACAAATGACATGCAGCATGACGTGGGGATATCCACATTACCCGCCAAGCGGAGAACTTATGGAATACTGGGTGCGACATTCGCCGAGGTAGGGTGGCTAGGATAGGGAGATCCGAAAAGCGAAACATTTTTTCCGTGTCCAGAAGTGCTCCCTTGCGTGATCCCTCTGCTAGGCCGAGTTGTAGCGCTAATAATAATATCTGGTGTTTAACGTCCCAAAACCACCATATGATTATGAGGGACGCCGTAGTGGAGGGCTCCGGAAATTTTGACCACCTGGGGTTCTTTAACGTGCACCTAAATCTAAGTACACGGGCCTCAGACATTTTCGCCTCCATCGAAAATGCAGCCGCCGCGGCCGGGATTCGATCCCGCGACCTTCGGGTCAGCAGTCGAGCGCCATAACCACTAGACCACCGTGGCGGGGCGAGATGTAGCGCTGCCTGCTAGCGTGGGGAGACGGCAGTGGGGGCCACCTGCGACGGAAACTTATCGCTTCATCGGCGTTCCTCGTTGATTTACGATTCTTAATGTTAGTGTGCCTTGATAGTAACGACGTCTACAAAATGTAGAAAGCTCAGCGAATGTGTTTTGTGCTAGGCGCTGCGATTCGGGGCAAGGAACATGCGCGGAAAATGTGTTAATATTGCCGTGCGCCGGCATGCAGACAGATTTGCAGTTTGAAAGCGGGGCTTCCCAAAGGCCGACGGAGATACAGGCGAATTCGACAACCTGTGAAAATCATTTTGACGCAAAGTAAATGCATTCAACCTATGCAAGCGCTGCAAAGGTTTTTACGTGCGTTTGTGACAAGCACGGGCAGATGAGTTACTACACGCTTTGTAATGAGAACTAACAGACAATAATGCTAAGGAAAGTATAGGGGATGTTACTTGTAGAAATTAGAATATAAATGTAAAGAAAGTAAAGTGTACGAAAAGATAACTTGCCGCCGGCAGGGACCGAACCTGCCACCTTCGAATAACGAGTCCGATGCTCTGCCACTGAGCTACGGCGGCGGTCATGCTCCCGTCCACTTTATGGGGTATATATGTGTATTTAAACCTAGGAGTGTTAGTCAGCGCCGAACGCAGCCATGACGGCGAGTGTGGAACACTCTTTTTATGCCTAATGGCGTCACGTAGCACGTGAACTTTTTACGAGCTGGCAGCTGACTAATAAACGCTCGAATACTACCTGAAAGCATCAAGTCTGCCAGAACGAGACCCTCGCTATGAATGAAGAAAACAAGATGGCTTTTCAAGGGCTTGTTTTTCTTTGTTAGACACAATAATAATGAGAACTAACAGACAAGAATTCTAAGGAAAGTATAGGGGACACAAGCCACACGAGCGCTTTCCCCCTCCGCCAGCCGCCATGCGACACGGGTTTGCACCACCGAATACAAAATCCTGCCGATCCGCCAGTGCATTAACACCAAGGAAGATGGCGGCGCCTCCGACCACAGCGCCACCGCCGCGGAATCGCGAATGGCTGCCGCTGCGGTCGGAGGCCGCTCCAAGCTGGCCCCCATTCGCGATTCCGCAAAAGCAGGCCTACTTGGAGCGGCCGGTTTTCACAACTCCCAATTCTAGCCACGCGAACAGAGCTCAACATACTTGTCTAGAACGCCGGGCTCCAGGCTCCACAGGCGACATTTAGAGATCACACGGGGTTTTAAGTAGGCCACATCTGAGCATCCGCCGCCCCTATAATTCACCTGCCTTGTGTTTTCTTTGCTTGTATGTCGCCGTGTATACATGAACGGTTCTGGCCGTCACGGCTTTCAGGCCGTTTTGGCCGACCTTACCCGACTTTTAAATGCGAAGCATCTCTTAGCGAACCCTAGACACTTTGAACGTTTCTATCTATCTATCTATCTATCTATCTATCTATCTATCTATCTATCTATCTATCTATCTATCTATCTATCTATCTATCTATCTATCTATCTATCTATCTAGCCGCCTACGTCTGGGTGCTCTCATGATGACCTCCTTAACTTGGTGTACGCCGAAATTGGCATAGGATTTGATGAATATGACATTCTGGTCATCACATGAATTACGTGAAACCCCTGTCGCGTACGTCGTCAAAGCCTTTCCTCCAGACACGTGCGGCACATACCCGTTTACCACGGGCCGCGGTGTACGGGTATGCGCCACAGGTGTATGACAGGAACAAGTGGTGACGCAGAAACGGCAAGGACATATATGAGTAATTTAAATGCGAGAGCGCTAAGGATAACCGGTATCGGCAGTGAGAACTCGACGAACGCAAAGAATAAAAATTAGCCTCCCCAGCTGAAATCGAACCCAAGCATTATGCGTGGCAGTCAAATGTTCTATACCACAGAGCCACGCCAGGTCTAGAATCTGCTTTGGAGAAACATCCCATGCAGGCGTAATGGCGGTGCGACGTCAATTGGGGTTGGGGTGCTGGTTATCTAATTTTATAACAAATAAATAGACGCTGGATATGTACTCCCACGATACCGTCGTCATTTTCAGGTTAATGTCTGTGATTTCAGTGTTGGCTGCGCTTTAACAGCACTCTAGTAAACGTTACATGTATTCCTATGATTTAGCAATCCATATTAGAGCGTTGCTCGACCCCGGAGAAATACGCTAACTAAAGTTACATATGATACTCACATCATCGCACCGTAAAGTGCGCTTCGTTTCGATAATACTGACGTATGTGCTCTAACGTGAGTGCTCACATTACGTCACACCATACGTTACCCTTTAAACGACAGTGTAGCCGACGTGGCTGGTATGCCCACGATGTGCACACAAATAGTACACTTACAAAAACACGTCGATCCACCTCGTAACGCTTGGCTCAAAGCCAAAAAAGTGCCGCGTAGGACTACCCGATGACTGCTTCGCATGATACCGATCACCACAAGGCGTGGGATCTGCCGAATTTTTCAGTGTCTTCCCAAATCTCAACTTTGCTGTTTAGACTTGGCTGATTCACTTCCGTTATACGTATGTTTTCGTATCTGTACTCCACACTCTAAGAAAAAAAATTCGGCAGATTCCACGTACCATGAGAGTCGATCTTATGCGAAGCATGCGGCGGGAAGGTGACCATGGCGTAATTTTTTTACTGAACGAAATGTTACAAACTCACGCTAAACATACGTATAAATTTTATACCGATACATATATGTTGAAGAGCTGCATATGTATTATATAACCAGCTGTATACAGTTGGGTAACGCTGCCAACGGCAACGTGGGCATTACCAAAACCAGAAGCAGTAAACTGATATGTAATGCTTGCCCTTATGACAGAGAACGTACGCACGTTTCACGAACCCCTGTGCATGTGGGGAACGGTTCCTGATAGTTCTTGAACAAGGCCATCATCACCGTGGTCAATGAGCACCAACAGCTGGACATGACTTGCTATTGGATCCGGTCGTGATCGCGGTGACGAGGGGTATAGTGCAGCTGTTGGAAATCGTGGATGCGTCGGTCATTTCGTCGACAAATTGTGTCGATAGAGCCGGCGACATGTCGGAACCTGAAGTCACCCTTCGTGTTGGTGAGGTATAGGCCGTCGAGGCTGGTAGGCCTGGATAGTGCTACGTAGACCAACATTAGTGGATGGCGCTTGTACTCGTAGACTACCTGGCCGTACGTTGCCTACGTAGCCTAGTCTACAAAGCGGCTGCCAGTCAATCTGGCATCATCCTCGGACAGCAAGAGGCCATGGCCCAGCCTCGTAAGAAATGAAGAGTACACTGCGCCCCTCTGGCGGACTAAGTGCACTTTACTGTGCGATGGTGTGAATATCATACGTAACTTTGTTAATGTATTCTTCCGCGGTGGAGCAATGCTTCAATATATCTTGCTGAATCATAGGAATAGAAATGTAATGTTTATTAGACTGCTATAAAAGCGGAGCCAACACTGGAACCACAGACGTTAATCTCATATGACGCCTGTATCGTAGGAGTATCATGTAGTGTTTATTGCTTTCTTGCAAAATTAGATAGCCAGCATCATAACCACAATTGACGCTGCACCGACATTACGCCTGCATAGGCTGTTTTTCCAAACCTCTTTATATACCTTGCGTGGCTCTGTGGTAGAATACCTCATTGCCACGCAGAATGCTTGGGTTTCATTCCTGCTGGGATCCTAATTTTCATTCTTTCCATTCGTCGGGTCAACGCTGCCAATGTCGGTTTTTCTTAACGCTCTCCAATTTAAGTTACGAATGTCTGTTCTCGCCGTTGCTAGGTAGATATAAACTTTCAGTCACCTGTGGCGCATACCCATGCACCGCGGCCAGTGTGAAATGGGTATGTGCCACACGCGTCTGGAGGAAAGGGTATGACGACGTACGCGACAGGATTTTCGCGTTATTTATGTCATGACCGACAGTCATATTCGTCAAATCTTCTTACCCTCCCGTACCAATTTTGGTCTACACCAAGTTAAGATGGTGATCATGTGAGCACCCAGACGTAGGCGGCTAGATAGATAGATAAATAGATAGATAGACACGTAGAAATAAACGCTCAAAGTGCCAAAGGTTCGCAAAGAAGTGCTTGGCATTTAAAAAACAGTACGTGTCACTTTTTCGGAGAGTTCCGACTTGCTACGTATACGACTCTCTCTGAAGAGACACGTGCACTCTCTTGGTGGCTCAGATTCGGTGCGCTCTAGGAGAGTACCTTGACTTTTTTAGGAAAGTGAAAGTACTCTTATCTGAAGGACCATGTTATCGAAGCGATTGAGACGACTCTTGCCGGTAACATTCCTACGTGGGTCAAATGGCACACACCGATGCGTCGAGCAACTCTAGAATTATTTCAAGCGATTCAGTTGACTCATGCTCAACTTTTACGCGACTACTGTTGGAAATACTGAAGTATTCCTTTAAACACGCCCAATATTACTTGCCGTTCTGCCGAGTGACTGAAAAAAAAAAGAATAGTTCAATTTTAGCATGATAACATAGCTTTGCCAGCATAGTAATGTACGAAGCGCGAAAAGATCGTCTGTGTTTTCAAATTCTGTTGTTGAAGTATCACTTGTTTACATGCTTCTATGAGTATAGCCAACTAAAATGTGTGATTGTGACGTGCATAATGTCATATGCTGCAAAAAGAGTCAGTTTCGCCGCAAGGGCGAACCAATGAACGCGATAGCAAGAAATTGGAATGTCACACGAAGAACGAGAAGCAGCTCGATACTTGCAGCGTGCCGCTGAAGCACAAAGAAGGGCGCCCGAAAAGAACGCACAGACATACACAGGACATGCGTGAAGTCAGTCAGTAAGTCAATGAACGTTATTTATAAATTGGCCTGAGGAGCCGTTTCCCCTCAAGAGGGAGCTAACAACTGCCACAGTTGTTACGTCTCTGTGCTTGAGCAACGCGGTGCAAGTGTCGACAATGGAGAATCAGACGGTCTTATATATTTATTTTTCTTTTAAACTGCGGTGCGTGGAGTGACCACTATGCGTCTCCTGCCACACAGGGGTGTATGATGGAAGGTGTGCCGAGTGTTCTTCGTTTTAGGGGCGAAGCTCCTTAAGGCGGCACCTGTTCGTCCCTCGTAGTCGTCATCGTCGTAGTAGTAGTAGTAGTCGTAGTCCGTAACAAGTCTTACGCTTTGACCTCCAAGGTGGTGCCGGTGGGAGATTTTTCCTGTGCGTTGTTGAACAATAAAAAAATTCGCAGCGTGCGCGTTAACTAAAAGCCGAATTCTTCTGTCTCTCATTCCCATTAGCAGCCATTGTTTACCTCCAAGGTAGTGCCTGGTGAGATTTCTCCTGTGCGTGATTAAACAATAAAAATTTTGTTCAAAACGCCGTTGATTTATGAAATAAAGCAACGAAAGACGCCAGATGTTTTGTAAAAGCAAAACGAAAGGACGCCAGATGTTTCTAAAGCAAAACGAAAAGACGCCAGCTGCTTAACGAAAGACGCCAGATGTTTTCTAAAGCAATGGTTTTCTAAACAATGAAAATTCACAGCGTACATGTAAAATTAAAGTGAGCTGCAAGTCGTCATAACTCATCGAACCTTTAGTATAAACGCGCCCAATCTCACGTTGGTGATGATGTACTGGGCAGAATTCACGGAAGATTCACGGTTTACCGATGAACCTCCGCAGCTTCGCCCACTCATCATCATTCACTCCGTGGATATGCTGTGATTTTTTTTCTCATCCACATCGTGAGTGGGCACAGAAATGGGCCACTTTGTCGTGCGCGTCTCAACGGCAGTATTCAAATTGAAAGAATATGTAGGAGCGTCGCGTGATAGAAAACACGCTCAAGTTCGTCCGAGATTTGCTTACGACCAGCGATAAATTGTGTATATAAACAGCTCGCCGTTATTTCGCCGGCGCATCCATGCCGCATAGTTGAGTTGTCTAACGCAGAGCGCCAGGGAGTGAGGGGTCGATGGTTCGAATCCACAGTCGGATGCATCAGAATCTTCTTCCTCTGCTTTATTTTTTTCTCCCTTTTTATATATATACATACATATACATATCTGGGACATGACGGCGACAGCAAAAACAGCCGAGAGTGTCTATATAATTGCTATTTCATGTGACCGAGGAGGGGTTGAGGCTGCCACCCAGGTTCCGGCAAAAGAGGACTCTTGCGATGCTTCACACGTACAAGAAGAAAACCTGTTTAATTTACATATTTACAGGACGTTTAAGAACCAAGGCTTAGAGACATGCCTTTACATCACAAGGGCCCAGAGCGAGACGAGAGGGCGAGCGAAGGCCAGTGAGTCCCCGGCGCACTCCCGACGCGCTCCTTTTGTATCGGTCCGTGCACGCGCTTCTCGTCAAGCCTTTTCCCTGGACGCCGACTGCGTATTGCAGCAACCCCGATGCGCGTTCCCTGCAATGCACATGGAGTCTCTTGCTTTCTTGGAGAACGCAGACCACGTATGGCAGATGTGCCGATGAGAGTCTCTTGCAGGCCGGGTCTTTGCGTAGCCGGTTACAACAGCTCGTCCGCCGCCCGAAGGGGTCAAGAAAGGGCTGCAGTGGCACTGCTCCCTGAAGTAGCCGTTGCACATCTCCATAGATATCACACTGATTGTCCACCACAACACAGAGACGCACACCACACAGCCGGTCTTACGGAAGGCACACCTTGACGTCGCAACGAACAACAGCAAACACACACTTAGTCACAGCGTGGGACTGTCCACAGCTGCAGAGGCCCG
>NC_051180.1:152609713-152632068 GCF_013339695.2 Rhipicephalus sanguineus
GGGTTAGGTTAGCACGGGACCCCAAGACACCTGCGTACGCACGCTCTTGCGTTCCTTTGTACTCCCAGCCGCATCCACTGAGAATAGACCTACCGGCCTACGTCACTCACTCCCCGTGACGTCAGGTCACGTGACCTCTCGGCGCACGTGCAACGGAGGGTGGTTGGCAAAACACTCCCGCTGCCGGCTCAGCGTGGTACAGTCGCACGGTGTTTGGCGCACGTTTTTTTTTTCTTTTGAACCTTTTTCTTAATCTTTCGGTTCCAAGATTATTTGTGGTATGTGTCAAAGAACATATAAATGTGTCGTGGACTGCGTGACGAAAATTTGCCACGCTGCTGGCTGTTTAACTTGGAGAAGTGAACTCACGTGGTGATCTGTGCGAGGAACAGCGGCATCGTGGCATCGTCTTCGAAAATGTGCCGCGTTTGCTGTGGCGTGTAGTGTGCGTTGAAAGGCAGCGACGATATCGGTTCACAGTTGCGGACGTTGAAACTGACAATATTGTGTGTGTGTGTGCTGTGTGAATAACGATGCATCTTTTGCGATGTAAGAGAAGAAGATCATATGCGGCAGTGGGCCACGACATTAGCTGAGAGAGCCGAGCGCGAGCTGTTGGTGTTTGGACTGTGATTCTTGTGTGTTTTTCGCCGCCCGCCTTCAGCGTCCGTGAGCCTGCTTCTCAAGTGCTACTTGTCGCCAATAAACCTCGTTCCAGAGACTTGGACGACAGGCCAGGGGAGTGAAAGGGCAGTCGAAGCCAGACGAGCGAGCCGACGGCGAAAGCGAAAACATTGGCGCGCGTTGTATCTAACAGGGCAATTTGCAGTGACCGGTTGTCGACGGAACATCAGGATTGGACATTTTATTTGACGCGATGATCTGCGAGTGCACATCTCAGTGTTTGTGCGGGGTGCACAAAACAACAAAAAAAAAAAAGTGCATGATGTCCGGGCTGAAAGGTGAGACTACGCATGAGCTACCAGCGTGTTTTAGCATTGCCGAACATGCACGTATGGTTTACCACGGCGAATATCCAGAAGCATACGCATATCGCATTTTATTTTATCTCAGTGTTTGTGCGGGGTGCACAAAACAACAAACAAAAAAAAAAGTGCATGATGTCCGAGCTGAAAGGTGAGACTACGCATGAGCTACCAGCGTGTTTTAGCATTGCCGAACATGCACGTATGGTTTACCACGGCGAATATCCAGAAGCATACGCATATCGCATTTTATTGAAGATGTACGTCTTAATGGAAGCAGTGGAGATTCTTGTTTGTCATATTCTAGTTAGCTTATCTTTACGGCTCGATTTTTATGAAGTGACATTCCGACTTTGTGTACAAAGTCTAAAGAGAGGAGTAAGTATGGAAACACGTTGTAGGCATCAGATACAGCGAAGTAACCGCGCAAGAGATTATTTATAACTAAATTATTGTGTTTAACATCTCAAAACTGCTCAGTGGATTATGAAGAACGCCGTAGGGAAAACTTCGTTTTAATTTTCACTGAGATTTGTTAACCGAACTCAGGCTAATGAAATGAGCGTTTCCTTCGTTTTCTTTTTTTTTCTTTCATTCATCTCTGATCAGAATTTTGCGCCGTGAGTGCGAATCTAATCCGTGACCTCGCGCACAGTAGCCGCCAATGCTGTACATCGTTTAAAACTGCAGTGCAGATTTCGCGACGGAAATTGAGTACGTCCACATCCATGCCATGCTAATATTTCTCCAAACACCAGTCGCCGTGAAAATGTACAACGTTCGCTTTCGAGCAGCATAAGATTTTTTATGGCTATCATCCACGACGAGCAAATCATATGTTGATCTAACAGACTCGTTCACTGCAGGCAGTCTTCCTTCTAACATCTGTGAGTTCAGAAAATAGCAATTTGCAAAAACTTCTATCGAAGTAAAGCACACACGCAGTGCTGCTATGCAGAGAGATCCCGCCGGCGGAACTTTCTTGCCAACCAGCACCTGCTCCGAAGGCGGGACTTGGGGGCGGGACACTGCCAGTGACGTCACACTGTTTGCAAACAGGGAGAGGTCTATACAAAAGAGCGCAAGGGCCCGCGCGCCCCCAAGCCCGCGGGAACCCAGCACTAAAACTCTCTATTTGCTCTCGGCGCGCAACCGTTGCTCTCGTGCAGGACGCACCCTGTATCGGTCGATGCATGAGCCACATTTCCTTGCGGGCTGGCGTAAGGAAACTACTTTTTGTAAACTGAACAGAGAGATACGCACGCTAATAGGGACATTTAGCTTGTACGTATACTTTTTAACCTTGCCGTGTTACCGGAACACATGTTTTAGAAAAGTTTTAGCTCCCCGTATGTAAACGTTTACGTAAGTACGTAAACGGATACCTTTACGTCTGAATAAACCATGAAATGGTGATGATAACTGCACTTCAATTATGTTTAATTTAAATAAGATTGTATCACCGCGGCGGCAAAATCACGAGGTTTTTTTAGCGTGTACAGTATCCCGGTATACGCAAAGGGGTGTAGAATACCGAGTTATCCGAGGATGGTGTCGCCATCTTGTGACGCTTCGTGCAACCATAGTATGGGCACGTTTGTTTCCGCCTAGTGTTTTTGAGGAAAAAAACGATTGAAAAAATAACTCATTCGTAATTATGCCGCGGCAAGGCATTTACACCAGAAGTAGAACGCACGATGTTTCTGCAATAACAATTTTTTGCTTGCCTGGTTCATCTTGTTCCCGCTAGATGGCGCCACCTATTCAGCCTGTCGGGGTATTTATGTCGAGGCTTCTCACGTGCTTACAGCTTCGGTATTCTATTTCTAGCTCACTCTAGTGAGTTTAGCCGCTGAAACAAGGTGATCGCAATTGGCGCTCGCACTTCGGCTTATTTTTACTAGGCGGCTGAAGCCTCGGTAAAGCGGGTATCGCGAGCAGCCGCGAACGAAGGTGGATTTGCGAGATAGGGCCGTCTACATGTAAAGCCAATCCGGCGAGTAGTTCACGTTCCGTAAAGGTATGTAAGGCCCGCGCATGCACAGATTCCTTCCGGCAACTCGTAACACGGGAACGTAAAGCTAAAAGCCCCTAATACAAGCCAAACGTTCCTAATAAAAGGCATGGTTGCACTAGAACGCCAGCACCTGAAGCTGCTGTCGTCGCAAGCTAACTGGTGTGTTTGCGTATAACACTTGCCATAAATATATAGCCTGAGAATGTGGAAATAAAATGCGAAGCTTCGCGAGACTCCGTATATACTTCACGACAAAGAAGCGGTTGAGAGAAGCACACAGTTGATAGACTTTACATTTGCGGTTTTTGCTGAACGGCCGTCTCCAGTACAAATCAGCAAAAGCCCCGACTGCAGGGTTGCAGCAGAGATCACGCAACGAACACTTTTATTGCGATGCGCAGAAAGACTGACAGCGAGCTAATGCCGCTGCCCCCCCCCCCTCATCTCTACCTGTCACTTGCTGATTTTGCTGGAGAGCAGCTTCGCAATCGGGTCCGGTAGTTTGACTTTGTGTTTAATCTAGGAGCAAATGGACGTTATCAGCTCACGCTGTGTTGTCTTTTCAAAGGGGAGGTGACTCTTCCGCAAAAAAAAAATTAATTAATAATTATAATAATAAAGAGAAAAACACTCCTCCGGGCAAAAAAAAAAAGATTTGCTGGCCTTTTAGCTAGCGCAAAAGGGAGCTCTGGCAAAGCCTGTGTTTTCGCGAGAGACTCATTACCCTGACGTTTTCAGATGTTTACACTGTTACTTTCGATTCTGTTTTGAACATAACCAATGGTTCTGCACGCTGTTATGACCGGCTGTCGGTGGCGAAGCACTGACCAAGAGAATCGGCGGACGAGGTGTTCTCCCGCTGCTAGAACACCTGTATCCTTCCTGGAAACGAAATTCCTGGGACGGTGAGTGACCAACAATGGGCAGAATCTCGGCCTCAAAGTCTGGGATGGCGATGCCGGAGACAATGGACCACCTGGGCTTGGCTTGGTACGCTGCCGAAGCCACCTGGGGTATGTTTGGACGGGAGTCTCCGCAACCCTTTCGCTGCGTCGGAAAAGATCTGCATGGGCAGGCACGAGGAACCTGTTCTGCTTCTCCCCCACCTGCGTGTCGACAACCGCAGGACTCTTGCCGCTTCAAGTGTGCCATGACCCCTCCGCGACAGTGAAATGGACTGTGCCATGGTGGGAGGTGTCATGTGTGTGATTGGTGGTCATCAAGAGGGAGGAGCCAAACTGAGGGGTTAAAACGACGGTGCTGAGTGAGAAATGGAGCTCTGAGCCCTCGGTAACAGGCTCATCCAATTCGCTCGTCACTGAACTCTTTCCTTGTAACGATGTAATTGAGTGTTCAAAAAGTGCCAGTAAACTTGTTATTGTTTTCCCAACTTGCTAGTATCAGTTCCTCAACCCGGAGACTCGACTACGCTACCAAACGGAGTCCGGGTACGACGCTGCCCTCTCGTAGCAACAGCATGGTTGCCGATGAGGGACGGATCTAAATACACCGGCACGACAACAGGAGTCAGCGGTAGGATTGATCCAAATACCCGGTCACAACAACGCCTATGCTCATTTCCTTAACGTGTCAGAACGCGCAACAACCCGTCGGTACATACATAACCCCGTTTCCTTTCAAACGGGGCCGTAGCGTGTGGTGGCTTAGTGGTTAGCGTACGCGCATGGAGATTTAGGGGTCGCGAGTTCGAATCCTGTGTGTTTGTTGCAAATTTTCTGAAATTTATTTCTGAGTGAGATATCTGTATATCGCTTGTGCATCCAAACAAATATCTGTATAAACCTCAATATGCTCTATAAGTCAATCAAAAACGAATTTTTTTTTGGCCCCAGAAGAATTAAGGAGTAACGGGAAGGAGCATCCGTTGCTCCCTTGAGGAGCATCAGGAAGGAGTAACAGTTGGTCTTGAGGGAGCAAGTGGGGGGACTAACCATTCATCCCCTGAAGGAGCAACTGAAAGGAGAGCAACGGTTCATCCCCTTGCCGTTGCTCCTTTTAGGAGAGTAATGGGAGTGGCAATGCACTTGCTCCCTCAAAGGAGGAACACCTATAACCCCGTTGCTCTCTTTTGGCTTAGAGTGTAGTTTACGGCCAGGTAGGAAAAAGGTAGTAGCGGTACATGAAAGTTAGTAACGGCTGCAGTTACTACCTATTTGCTTGCAGTTACTAACGTAGGTAGTAAACAGGTAGGAAAAAGTTAGCAACGGTTGCAGGTAGTAACTGTTTACTAACGTTGGTAGTAAACAGGTAGCGAAAGGTTAGTAACGGTCCAAGAAAGTTAGTAACCGCTGCAGTTACTACCTATTTGCTTGCAGTTACAACCTTTTACTAACTTTTTTTAAGAGTGTAGAAGCACGCCGTCGGAATTACTGTAAATTTGTTGAGAGATGCAGTGATGTTTTCTTTCGGGAGAGCGTTGATGATGAAATATCATTTGTTGTTCACTTCGAGAAATGGCTACCATGTGCCACAAAGTTATAAGCCATCACATGCAACCCTGCAGTAAACATTAGGCCACCATAACATTGCTAATGTCCGGCACACTTCCGCAAAGTTTTCTATATTTACATCAGTAATTCACCTAAAATCGTTGTTTTGGTTAGAGGTTTTATGTGAAATATAAATATGAGGTTTATTAAACTGTTATTCTGGTTCCTGCAACCAGGGCGCAATGATTCAAATTTCTGGCTCTGGAGTAACGGCAGAAGTAACGTGCGTTACTTTTTTCGGTAACGGTGATGCTAACACGTTACCTTTTTTTGTAGGTAACGTAGGGCGGTAACGCGTTCCTTTTTTGTTAGCGTAATCAGTAACATGTTTAGTTACTTTTTTTTCGGTAGCGCATGCAACACTGCGAAAAAGCAGGAGCCGTATATCCAGGATGTATACCCGCGGCCCTCCGGCTCTCCGCTCGCGTTGTGTTCGCATGTCGTTATGGCGAATCAAGTAAGGAGGAGCAAGGTCGCGGAACTGCTGGGCTCCTGGCAATGAACTTTATGGCGGTGTCTGAGGAGCAGAAACATGCATTCGCCGAATAAGAACGACGCAAGCAAGCAGTGCTGGTTGTCTCGTCCTTCATGATTTGCGAAACACGAGAAGCTTGGTCGCGCTGAGAAAATGCTACCATTTGCGCGAGATCGCGCGACATGGTGTACTTGAATGAAATATGAATAAACATTTATTGCGGAGAGAGAGAGATAATAAACGAGGAGAAAGGCAGGGAGGTCAACCAGAATTGCAGCATCCGGTTTGCTACCCTACATAAGGGGAGGAGAAAGGGAAAGAAACATGGAAAAGAAAGCGGAGAGAAGAGCAGGCGCGCGATAACAAAATTAAACAAAAGGAAGGTGTAGAGCGGGAGTACTAAAGCCTATTCAATATGCCACTGGTACGCAAAAAGTTCATTATGCCTTAATTGATTTTCGGTGTGCAGACAGTTCGGGTCGGCATTACAAGACTGACTGTTCCGACAGGGGTCTGTCGTCAAGGCGGGCCAACACAGCGGCTAGCGACAGTCTGTGCGAGTTTAGTGAGGCCAGCGACAAAGAACGTGGTCTATCGTTTCTTCGCTGTCACACTGGCTGCAAGCAGCACTGTCTGCCATGGCAATTCGGGAGGCAAAAAATTTAGTGAAAGCAAACACCAAGCCACGGTCGGCAAAACTGCGTTGCCTCGAGTCGAGAGAGTCCGGACGGAGGCCGAGGTCGACGACACGGGTCCGTCTATGCAGTCGTTTGTGCTGTAAACTTGGTGTGTTCCAAAGTATTTATGTCTTCATTGGCAATCTCTCGAATTTTCATTGCAGCATCCGTTCCTCGATAACGGGATGGATTCTTGTACACACCGTCTTCGTGTGCAGTTCGAGCAGCTGCGTCGGCATGTTCGTTGCCCAACATGCCGAAGTGACATGGAAGCCACTGAAAGATGATGTCATGTCCTCGCACGAAGAGGTGATGGAGCAGCTCCCTAATTTCTTACGAGAACGGACATCTGGGCGTGGAGGTCCTCGGCGTAAGGCGAATATCAGGCACTGTAGAGCTGTCTTGGAGTCCGTGAGCACGCTCCATTTCTTGGTTGGTCATGAATTACTCTAAGTGCACTACGCAGAGCAGCAAGTTCCGCAGCTGTCGATGTAGTCTGGTGGGATAGCCTAATCTTCACGGTGGTTGTTCTAGCAGGAAAGATTACTGACCCTGCAGACCTATCCACGGTGGTTGAGGCGTCAGTATATAGATGGCTATACAGGGTGTCCCAGCTATTACGCAGCACGATTTTAAAAAAGAGGAACGGCGTTACGCGAAGCAAACGTACTGCATATTGCTCCTAGTACACTGGAGTAGCCATTGCTATTTTTTTTCGTTAATGAGGTTTAATTAATTAGTCATAACTATCTGTAACTCGACAAGTACTCACCTAATTGTCAGAATGTCAAAGAGGCGTATGTAGGCATGTTCAAAGGACATCTAACTGCGCAATTTTTAACAACGTACTAATTACGTGCTTATTTTTCCGGCTGATAAAGAAAGCCCGCGAAATATGAAAAATAGCACGTGACTACCCTCCCACCCGCAAAGGAAACCAGCGCCCTCAAATAAGCTTACTACAAACAACCGTTTTGCCTGTTGTTCGTTGCGAGAGACAGCGTTCCGCAGTTTGGCAAGGGTACAGATCGGGCGCCAACGATATGCGTGCAATTTCGCTGGGATTCATTCGTTCGATAGTATGCCGCAATCATCCATATCTCACGGCCGACTGTTCTCATTGATAACGCGGCAGGTGTTCTGATTACGGCCTTACTCTGTAAAACCAAGCGGTGCATTTCTTAGGCCGGGGAGTGGCAGATAGGGCGACGCGTTCTTTTTTTCTGCATTTTTTACTTGATACTGTCTACCTCATAGGAAGCCTGTTTGAGGGCGCTGGTTCCCGACACGCGCGACAGTCTAGTCACGTGCACTTTTCATATTTCGCGGGCTTTCTGGATCAAGCGGAAAAAATGAACTCGCAATTAGCACGTTGTTGAAAGTAGCGCAGTTAGATGCCATTTGAACATGCCTACATACGCCTCATTGACATTTTGACAATTAGGTGAGTAGTTCTCTAGTTACAAATATAATTATAAGTAATTAATTAAACCTTAGTAACGAAAAAATGAGCAGTGGCTACTCCAGTGTACTAGGAGCAATATGCAGTATGTTTGCTTCGCGTAACGCCGTTCCTCTTTTTTTTAATCGTGCTGCGTGATAGCTGGGACACGTCCTGTATATGCTCGCTGTACGTCTCATACAACAAAAGAAGAGAAAGCTTCATGAGCGCTGGAGACGAAAGCTGTGCTTTTCACCTTATACTTAGAACCGTGAGTCGAACTTATGTATGAGTCATACACCATGGGGGAGTTGGAACTCTTGCTGGAGCTGTATATCCTGTTGGTATACAGGCGTGTACGGTAACAGGATCTGACAAAATGAGGCACGAGGTAGGTCTTCAGGTAGAGAGGCTAAATGGTGGGCAGTACCTGCAAAACCAATATTCGCACCATAGGCGTGCGCAGGGTTCCCCATTAGGGCGGGGCGAAGGTTCATCGCAGCGCCCCCCCCCCCCCCACCCTATACTAATCCATGTAAGGGGCAGATTTTGCGCCCCCCCCCCCCTCTTAGATGACTAGAAGGGTCAATGTACGGAGCGGATTTTGCGCCCCCCTTCATAGATGATTAGGGGGGGCGGCCGCCCCCCCTGCCCCCCTGTGCGCACGCCTATGATTCGCACACTCGAAAACGTTCAGGCTATGGCTCTTAGAGTTTGTCTGGGACTACCGCGATGTTCGTCAACAGCTGAGACCATTGCGATTGCAAACGACTACCCGGCCAAGACGCATAATATAATGGAAGCGCTCAGAGCACACGTGAGGCATCTTGCTCGCGCCCCTACCCATCGTTTATTGGGGAAAATCGTAATATGCAATTAGTGCTAGAGAGAATTGAGCGGTTCTCTATTCCGGAACTGCGATCACTCTTAGAAAAAAAGGTCGGCATATTCACTCACTAAACACTGACAGTTTACTTCTCACAAAATATACAAGCCTCTTAGTAAGTGAAGGTAGTAAAATGCAGGTTAGTGAAATTTGCTACTTAGTTAGTGAGTGAATAGTGCTGACTCGAATAGCTAGTCTATTACTAAGTTGTTGGTAACCGCGCTAGCAACTTAGCAACCGTATTAACTCTAGTGGACTACATTTAGCCAATTAGAGGTTTACGCTTATTTTGTTGTATGTGCGTGTGCATGCCATATCAGATGATTCTATTACAAAAGTATCTATAGGATAAAAAAACGAAGTGGCATTGCCCTCGCACCTTAACTAATGGCCGCTAATTACTTCATGTAATTACCATGCTAAGTACGCATCACAGCAACATACATAGATGCATGAATGGATCACTAACTAGAACACACACGCAAACGCACACACAGAATATTAAGACTTATACGTAGCCGACACCTGGTTTCGCAGCAGCTTGAAGACTATTTATGCTCCTACTTTGGGATAGCTCGCCGTGTACTGTTTAGCAGCCATAGAACTTAGAAGAATAATTGGTGTTTTCTACACACTATCATGTGCTTTTATATTTGCTTATATGTGGCATCACGTAGCACGAAACTTTTATTCCAAGGTAATCAATAAAATTAAAGTTTGTTTAAGTTTTGCTAAAACCGTCACGATTACGGCAAGGTATACTGCGGCATCTACGAAAGATCTGACAACGTGGGTGGCTTATTAGCTACTTAGTTAAAAACACGAAGAAAGCTTCCGTGGTTAGTAACGACAAAAGTTACACCTTTACTAGCTGCTTGGCTAGTACAGGGATGCCGCGAAGGTAGTAAAATGCGCTCGAAACTAGTAAATACATACGTTTACTAACTGTTTACTAACTTTTCTTCTAAGAGTGTTGGAATGAGCTGCAACCCGCGCCATCTCCACAAGACTCCGCTGATCCTCGAGAGCCTGGGCTGTACTAAGCCGCCTCCCACCCCTCCCACGTCGGCTGCGTAATTTTGCGCGATGCTTCTGTTAGACTGACAGGATCCAAGCACGTGAAACAGGTCAACGCGGCTGCCACAGAATTCACACACTGCGGCTAAATTATTCTGGGTTACAGTTTGGACATCATGGCTCGGCTGCTATACGACATGGTTTGGAGCCTGCGCAGACGGGTCTCCTCGGCTTTAGTAAGTCCCTGCATGGCGATTCAGCACACACGGGGCGAACGAGCGATCAGCCGTAGGCTCCGCCCACATAGGGCGCCTCGGCATGCACACTTGGAGGACTTCGTATCCTCGTAATAAAGCAGAAAACAAACAATTTTGCACAGTCACGCTTCGTTATATAAGAAAATAATCACTACAACTACGCCTTCGCGAACGACGAGCACATCGCAACAGCTCGCCGTCACTCACGATTCCGAGAGGTAGGCCTAGCATGGCGGACGCCGGCCGTCGCCTACGCCGTTCACGATCACACGCGAGCTCGGCATAGAGCGCTTGTTTTTGCCAACACGATTAAGCTTTGTACTCGCATGTAATGCGTTATATACGCTATTAAGTTGCTCGGCGTCATCGATGTGAAGGCATTCGTCTGCGAGCTGCTGTAACACCATTTACGTTTAGTCCGCCTTGAGTAGCCGCCTCCTTTTCGATATGGTGCAGTTATGGCTTGGTACATGTGAACTCACCGCACAAACGCTCAAAAACGCCACGAACACAATTCAACACACGTGTACGAAGTATTACGCGTCCGATTCTCTTCCCTTCTGAAATGCGCGCTCGCGCTGTCACCCTGTCACCTGCCGGTAAACGCGGCGTCTAGTGCCACGTGAGCCCCCTCCCGGCCAGATCGCACCACGCTCTCACTTCGAAGTCAGAGCGGTCGGGAGCGCTCCGAGTCGGAGGCTGGCGCTCCGAAAGAACCAACCGAAGGTAGTTCGAGCGCTCGGATTTTGCCAACCGAACGCGCGACCACTTTTCAGAGCGCTCTAGAGCGCTCAAAATCGCCCAACCGAATACGCCATTAGAAAGAGCAAGTCGAGATATATTGCTACTCGTGGCAACACTCACTGTGCTTCATTCGGTGCTTGTCGAAAAGGAGTTATTACGGAGGACTTCGGCTTCGCTACGGGCTTCGACGACGGCGATATGACAAGCGCGCCGCCTTTTTTCGAATATTCGACTCGCGCTCTCATTGGTTCGCCGTGATAGAATCCGGAGGCAGCTGCCACAAAAATCAGTCCGGGATCGATTGGTGCGGAAAGGGCTGTTGCGGCGCATCTCGCTGCCGCGGAAGCGGATTCCGTGCCGCTGAATGTCTCAGTGTGAACGCGGCGTTAGCTCGTATTTCAGCGTGGTGGTGCAAGTTTTCGAGCTTCTCTATCTCGCCGAAGTTGGGAACATTTTCGCCAAGAACGAATTTCCTCGCGTCCGTATTCTGAAACGCTCCTTACCTCAATGAGGGGGCCTTGACTGTTTGAGGACGCCTTGTCACGTATTAACACGAAAGTGTTTTATGCCGGGGTCCACCAAGTACATCCGTCACGGATATGACGTTGATAAAATGGACGCCAACGGATGAGAAAGAAAAAAACCAAGAAAAAGGTACCCCGCTGGCGATCGAACCCACGATGTTGCGGCCGCGACGGCAAGCGCCCGACGCCATACCGACTAAGCTAACTTGGGAGATGCTAGACACGGCGCGAACGCGCCTTATATCTTTCACACATTCTCATTCGCGGCGGGCGGAGCGGGGCGATGCCGCCGTCTGTGAGATGTCAAAAGAAGTAATGCTTCACGATCGACACTTACTGGCACTTACTCCGAGATTGCACGCGATATCGGAGGTCATGGTTAAAGCGTCTCGATACCAGAGAGGTAAGTCTGGCGTCGCCGAGGGTGCCTCGTCGCTGGCGTCGCCGAGGCACCCTTGACGCAGTTACGTTCTTTGCCTTTGGCTTCGTGTAAGCGTGCGTCAGCTCATCGGAGTAGTGCAGCTTCCACGTGCACCAACGGGATTTCTCCGCCACCGACTGCTTCAATTACGATGGCACCGACTAACAAAACTGCTGCGATATGCGTTGCAGAAAGGACGCGATTTCGACGGGCGAATGTCGTGCCTTGGTGGAGCGAGAGCAGTGCCTGCGAGACAGAGGCCAGCGGGACGCACGCGTTCGCGGCTCAGGCTACGAACCTCTACCTCCCGTGTTGCTGAAGCGCAGTGTGTTATAGTGTATGCATGAGCGCAGGCGTCGGCTACCCATTACTAGAAAGCGCACACCGTGCGTTTCTCTCCTTAATTGACGACGCTTGAAGAAGTGCGTACCGGGTAACAGTGTTGATTATGAGCTTGTTGATATCCTACGCGGGATTCACGATGCGCTGTGGTCCAAATATATGTTCACACCGTCAGCTACCACAACGGTTTAATCATGATCATGGGCGTTAGTCGTCGCGATAGAGACATGCTGCCAACATGGTGCATCCCGTCAAACGGTGCTATAGCTGCCAAACACGAATAGACATTGTACAAGCTCTCATATATCACTGCACAATAAGCACTACTTCTGTGAAGAGACGTTTCACTTTCGTGTTATACTGATTCCTATGACGGAGGGATCAGCCATATTTTTTGGAACGCTCCTTACGAAGGTTCCCTCACTGAGGCCTTCCGAGGTGCTCCCTGAGCTAGGCAGCGCTAAAGGCACGTTCCACATCTAACTTCGCGCCGCCGCGAGCCCCTCTGGCGGCAGCGGGCGCGTCCTCGTCGGTAGGTAGATAGAGCGGCAAGCAGTCGTGCACCTGCTGGCTCTTGGTGACTACGGCTGCTAAGCGTCGGTTGCATCGCTGTGCACAAGAGCGAAATCTTAATGCAGTGCGTCAGAATGGTCTTCAGTTTAAATAACACTCACGTTGCTGGATGTAGCATGTCTCGTATAAGGCCTAAACACCGATCGAAGGAAACGGGAGGATGGGTGCTGTTTCTTTTCTTTGTCCCCTGTTAGCGCCGTTAATCCGCTTTCTGAAAGATGGCAAGCTAGCCCCCCTTTCGACGCTTGCTCAGTCCATGACAGGAACACTTACCGGAACTCGGCGGGCACAAATGTTTACACTTTGACAACGCAGCACTGAGGGACGTCGCGCTAAGCTATCAATAGCGTCAGCTTTCGTTTGAGATATAATGCTTTCTATTGTATGTGTTATATATATATATATATATATATATATATATATATATATATATATATATATATATATATATATATATATATATATATATTATATATATATATATATATATATATATATAATAAATTAGTAGCACAAATGTAGTCACAACGTTGCCGCCACATTGAGAAAGTTGCTTCAACCTTGTGGCAACATTGCGTGCTCCTAGGGTATATATATATAACACATACAATAGAAAGCAGCACACGGCGACTGGGGCCGCGTATTTTCGTTTGCATTTGCCGGTGACGCTGGCTAGGCTGTCCCTTTGGCGCCTACTACTTGTCTAATTGCCAAGGATAACTGCGTCTGCATTCAAAATAACTAACACGAACTTAAAGGAGTACTGACACGAATTTGAGACATCGCAAAAGGGACATTGTTCTTTTCCTTGGTGTGCAGTGTCAACGCTCTCACACACCGGAGTCGGAGAACACGTATAAAATATTTTAATCTGATTTGGAAGTTTTCGTCGCAGAGAATCTGCAAGCCAGCCCCACTGCAAGTGACGTTATTCCGAGGAGTCAACACAGTTCCCTCGAGTTTGCGAGCTCTGCGTCCTGCATGCAGCCTAAATCGCAGAAATCACTGTCAGGGACACTGGACGACAATTCACTCACCATTGCTTATGTGCACCACGAGCAGATGACGGATTTGCCGCTAGTACGTCGCGAATTTCCATATCCCCGTGACGTCACACTGATATGCAACGTCACTGAGAAGCCACCCCCTCGATATCGAAACCGAAAGTGTCTTTTAAGGTAGCGGAAATTACAATATATTCGGTGCATTCCCAGTCACCACAATAGTTGTTTTAGGTTTCTGGATACCAGTATTTTTATTTAATGCAACCATCCGAAAATTTTTAACATTCGTGTGAGTACTCCTTTAATCACAGTGTAGAAATGTGGTACTAAAATCGTCGAATCGTGGAACGGTCTCTCAAACGGGAGCTGTCCGCCAACTTGGCGCTGCTTTTCTTTTTTTAATTGACCTCGTTCCTTACTTCATTGTCGCACTTTACTTCGCAACAAAAATGATCTTATGATAACAGCTGACAAACAAGTGGCGCATTCAAATAATAAAAAAAGGGCCAACTTGTAGTCAGCTATGGGCGTTCTTCCGGGAGTTTTTATCTGCATTTGCTCATATCGATTACGACGCCAGCATCCGGGATTTCACCTTGCACACATACGAAATTATCAGGAAAGGCCAATTGCTGTATGAATCAAGCTAAGAAAAAGTGACATGTGTCCAAAATAACGAAGAATGACAACAAGAGCGGCCGTACGGTGTCTTTCTTCTAAATTGCATACGTCTCTTTATTGTACAGGGACCTTAAGCGCGATAGTGGAGGCTCCTGGCGGGTGCAACGTGCCTATACTTTAGTGCGCGCCTAAGACTATATGTTCATTTTACCTTATGTGTGCTTCTTGTACAATTTATTATTATTATTATTATTATTATTATTATTATTATTATTATTATTATTATTATTATTATTATTATTATTATTATTATTATTCCACTACTGTGATTGCGACTCACGGCTATTGCGGAAAACAGTGGCCGTCCTCATTGCGTAGTCACTTCCACCACAGAAAACTAAAAAAAGAAAAAGGTATTTTTATAAGGAACGGTTCGCTCGTTTGAACAACCGCGTCGATGACCTCCCGTGCAAAAGAAGCGGCCTGATCGCGGATTGTGCCTCCCCTCCCGAAAAGCAGAAATGACCAAAGTTATCCCATGTGTTTGCTATCATGTCCCCATCGCATCGGTACCATTCATATCATATAAAGTAACTTCAGAAAGGGCCACTGGCAAGTCTAAAGCCAAGCATTTCCTGCGCGCGAGCCTCCTCAACGGCCGGGAGAGGATTGGCTCCCATCGCTCCCAGGAAGTTTCGGCGATAGATGTAAAGAAACGAGAATCCATTTGTGACACGAACTACCGTAACCAATTTATGGCAAGTGCGAAGGACGTGCTGTATAGAATCCACCCGAGCTGTGGTGCTTGCTACGTGAGTCAAACTGGCAAATTTTGGAACGATCGGCTGCGCCGCTGCACCTCTGTGTTCGCTCAGACGAAGGTGATTTTCTCCTACACGGACTCTGACCGCACCTGCATCATTGTGGAAGCAGCTCGCATGGCACGACAACAATGCTCATGCATAAGAAGCCATCCCTTAGCCCTATCCAAACCAGGGCTCTAATTCCTGGAAGAAGCCGGCACGAACGGTGGGCGATGAGGGGCCTTGTACCGTGTCACATGCGTTGTGTATCTTCCTTGCTTTTTTTTTCAGTCCCTATTTAGATGCAAGAAAAAAGCAGCGAAAACCAAAAACAAGGACGAAGGAGAAGGCACGCTCACTCACACACCGCCACCGGGCCTACAGCTGATTTATGCACTTTATCCCACGCAAGCGCATAAATGTACGATCAGAGGTCTATCATCCGCCTGATAGTTGGCCATGCCCTGAAAGAAACAGCGACTCTTTTTCTGTGATATGCACAGAAGGCTGACGTTAATACAAACCATGGAGGAAGGAATACTAAGGAGAGGCCCTGACGTCACACTCGTGAAGCCGCCACATCGCAAACAGCCGCATCGCCTCCTAGCGAAGGCGCAGCGAAACTTTTCGCGACTTCCGTTGCGACGTTCGCAAGCGCATGCGCGCATCGCGAAACTTTGCAGCCTTTTTTTTTTGGTTTGTTTGTTTTTCGCCGTGCTAGCGGTGTAGTCGATTCACGTATGCTGCTCTTTGTGTGTGTTCTTTAGGAAAGCTACGCAATGCCCAGCTGTTGCGTATACCCTGTGCAAATCGCGTGTATACTGCGAGCAGTACCGGGTGTCACTTTTCATGTGTACGTATACGTTCGTTTCATTACTGATCACTAAGGCATGGTATTTGCATGCGGAGCACTCGGATGTGCGCTCTGTTGCTTCTTACTCGTTGTGTCAACTCGGAACACACGTGAAATTTTCTTTTTGGCGTCTGACGCGCCATACATACCATGCGCTGAAGACATCGTACGTTTTAGAGGCTGTGTCGTTCAAACGAAAGCGCAATAAACTTTTGTTGTTATCGGACTACGTGATGTATGTATCGTGCGGTGTGCGCTCGCCGCGTGCTTGTGTTGTGTGCGCAGTGGAATTACAAACTTTATGTGCACGATCGCGTATACAATACGGCGGTGTCTTCTTTTCGACGTGAAGTTACGTCAACTATAGGTTGGCGTTGCGCCGAATATCTACTGCGCTCACTCCATATACACGAACAAAGAACCGCTAATCGGGCAATAGATCTGGAAATCGGGCTACAAGAAAAGGAAAAGAAAGGCCTAACGCTCAGCAGAACGCGTAAGTCACTGCTAGGTGAGTTCGAATACGATGAGGCAGGGGCAGAATGTTTTTGATTACGGCACGTACCGGTAATTTCTGTACTGTTGCATAAAAACGCACCTCGGAAGAACTTCAGCACGCAACGCTCGGGCCTGCCGCGCACGAACAGCCTGGTAAACGTCTGCTTGCAACATTTTACTGCGTGCGAACCGCACAATACGCGCTAAGTTTACGCCGGGACTACAAATCCGAACAGGAGCGAACCACCGCGGAGAGCACGCCGCGGGGCGTCTGCTGTTTTGTTTGCCCCATATCGGCTTGTTTGCCCCATAAATCTGACGTCACTTCCGCCACACTTTTCGCAATGCATTGGGATACGATAGGGCCTCTCCTTAGTTTTTCCTTCCTCCATGATACAAACCCTCCGGTTCTTTTCGATGCGGTACGCTTCAAGCACTTCGCGCTCACTCTTTGAGCTCCCCCTGTATAGAATGGCTCGCAACCATTGGTGAAACAGAGGCTCGCAACCATTGTTTTCAAAAAAGAAAAAAAGAAAAAAGAATGGAAGGGCCTTCCGTAAGACACACACGTTTATACAACATGCAGGTGCTGCCGGCGTCCCCTGGAATTAGCGGAATTCCACACTAGATTTAATGTCGAGGGGTGTTCTTTTCAAATGCCCGCAGCTTCTTGTACAAGCACCCCCTCCTTCCGCTGTTAGTGCATAGTATCACTGTCTTTTTGCTACCTTTGTTGCTTGACGTTTTCTTGCTGCTGCGCAAGCATCTTTCCCACCTCTTTCTGCTAGTGAGCATTTTTTTTTCTGTGGGTGCAGCGGTCACTTCCTTGCTACTGTAACTAAACTCTCTCCTCGCACCTCTCTCAGAGCGAACGTGTATAAATTCAGTGACGTTATACCTCTGAAATGCACTCTTGAAAAAGACCGATTCCCGATCAAAACGTGGAATAAATTTAAACTTTTTGTTTAAACAGCGAAGCTGTTGTAGGTCGCCGTTGTTTGTGCGGTTGGTTGGTTGGCTGTAAAACTTTACTGAGGTCCTGCAAGGCGCGCGACTCACGGTAGTTTGTGCGGTGTCATCAGAAAACTCCTCGGGTGGGTCACAGGAATTGGGCAAGCCCCACTGCCGTGTACAGCAAGTGCGAGTGTCAAACGAAAACGAACATGTGAAAGAGAGAGAAAGAAACAGATAGAAAAGAGAGAAAGAGGAGAGAATAGAGAGAAATAAAGGGAATAAAGGCATAAAGGATTAGAGAGACAGAGAAAAAGATAGAAAGAGACAGAACAAAGAAAAAGAGGAGCAAGACAGAAAGAGGAAAGCGAGAAGAAACAGAGAGAGAGAGAGAAAAAAGAAAGGGAAGAAAGAGAAATGAAGATAGAACGAGCGACAAAGAAAGAATAGAAAAAAGAAATAAAAAGAAACAGATACACACAAAAAAAAACATGGCTGATCCCTCCGTCATAGGAATCGGTATAACACGAAAGTGAAACGCGTCTTCACAGAAGTAGTGCTTATTTTAGTGATATATGAGAGCTTGTACAATGTTTATTCGTGTTTTGCAGCTACAGCACCATTTTGACGTGGATGCACCCATGTTGACAGCATGTCTCTATCGCGACGACTAACGCCCACGATCGTGATTAAACCGTTGTGGTAGCTGACGTTGTGAACATTATTTTGACACAGCAATTGTGAATCCCGCGTAAGATGATATCAACAAGCTCATAATCAACATTGGTACCCGGTATGCACATCTTCAAAGCGTCGTCAATTAAGGAGAGAAACGTCCACGGTGTGCGCTTTCTAGCAATGGGTGACCGACGCCTGCGTTCATGCATACATTACACACATTGAGCTTCAGCAACACGGGAGGTAGAGGTTCGTAGCCTGAGCCATAAACACGTGCGTCCCGCCGTGCTCTGTCTCGCAGGCGCTAGTCTCGCTCCGCCAAGGCACGACATTCGCCCGTCGAAATCGCGTCCTTTCTGCAACGCGTATTGCAGCAGTTTTGTTAGTCGGTGCTCTCGCAATCGAAGCAGTCGGCGGCGAGAAATCCCGTTGGTGCATGTGGAAGCTGCACTACTCCGATGAGCCGACGCACGCTAACACGAAGCGAAGGCAAAGAAACAACGTAACCAACGTAACTGCGTCAAGGGTGCCTCGACGACGCCAGCGCGGCCAGTGTACCTCGGTGGTATCGAGACGCTGTAACCAGGGGAAGGTTACTCCGTATACCTCCCATAGGATGCCTTAATTCATGACGTCAGCGCTGGCAGCGCCAAACGTCCCTCAGTTAATATCCTGGCGGCTGGGATTCAGAGACTCGAACGGCAGAATGGCGGCGCACACGGTATGCGTCGTCATGGCAACACTAACACTAGCCGCTCCTCCCTCCTAGCACCCTCGCGCGCGCCCGGGTTTTTCTCTTTTGTTTTTTTTGCGTGCGCGGGCTCCCTTTCCTTTCTTTATGACCCCCTCGCCCCTCCTCCGCGTGCTGCGCGCGTGCAGCACGCCGGGCGCTTTTTTTTTTTGCATCCGCTGCGCGTGCTGCGCCGCGCGTTCGTTGCGCGTTTGAATGTGCGCAATTTGCAATCAGGCATTCTGCAAACACTGCAGTCGTGCAGCATGTGCCAGAACGCAAAAGAATGAATTGCACTCACAACACAAAATATCTTTGGTCTCTTTTTATTCTCCTCGTTTCCGAAAATCAACATTCTATCAAATGTGGTGCGATACAGGCTCAGGATATTAACATACACGTGTTCATGATCACTAAACAACACGAAAGTTCTCGGCAATGTTAAGAATTTAAAGAACAGTGGAAAAAAAAGCAGAACATAACACTAGGGCACATATTCAAAAACACATATTTATACTGACAAAAGTGCAGAACAGCTTCTGATATATGCGCACGATATTGCACAAAATTATCATAACTAACACAATTGAACATTCCTGAAATGCAAAAACAATGAAAGCAGTTGAAATACCTAAAATATAGTAATAATGTAACGAACATTTCAAAGATGTCAAAATGAACTCCACATATAACACAACTAATAATGGCCGCACTTTATTGACTACATTCCAAAAACGTTGATTTTCATATAACTAGTGATGATAAACGCGGAGAAATGAACGGCTGATATCGGATGATTCATGGCATCTCTTGAAGTGCGCCGATTCTGCAATTCTTCAGCTTTTCTCTGGGCGCACCGATCAGCTGTGTTGCGTTCCGAAATGCGCCCTAAAGAAAAGGGCAAGTTTCAATCAGATAAAGAGCGCCGTCGATTCGTGCAAAAGTGAACTCGTTTGTTCGTCTCAGAGCAGCATAAGTTTTCATACATCTACCTAATGTCTCACAAACGTGGTTATAGGCATGGGGAGTAATTAACCGGAGACAATGCAAAGCACACACTCAAGCACGCGGTTCTGTGAGAGTTGTAAACCCGTAACTATAGTTACTTTGCATGGGCTTCATGTCCGCTGCTTGTTCGTATAACGATTTAAACGCAGCATCCTGCCCTTTTCAAATCAGTCATTTTGAAACAGTAACTGTAGCCCCACTGCAGAGAACAGCTACTCTGTGTGGACGTGAATTCAAATTGACACAATGAAAACCGCGACTCAAAGTTCGTTGTCTGTCTGTCAAAGGGCACGCTCACCTGTCGTTCTTTGGGGGCCGGCACATATATTCCGGGACTTGTTCTGGAAGTATTCAAGCAACAAAGCACTATGCACGAACAGCGCGAGTCGTAAACATCGCGTCGCACAAGCACCAGCGAGCGAGCACCATGAAACGGACGAGCGACGACGGCTAACGCACGCCATACCAACGCCAGACACGAAACTTTCTAACGGATTTCAAAGTCGGCGGCGCCAGCAAGGCGGCGGAAAGCGCGCCTCCCGCAGGAAAGGGAGTTGATCCCGCCAGAGAGGGGGTTGAAGAGAGTTGGGAGAAAGAGACGGAACGCAGATTTTAACTCTGATCCCAGTCACAGATGGCGCCTCAATTTGCCATACCGGTCACGTGGGTTTCTTTCACTAGCCTGCTGTAACCATGGCCTCCGATATCGCACGCAATCTGGGAGTAAGCGCTAGTAAGTGTCGATCGTGAAGCATTACTTCTTTTCACCTCTCACAGATGGCGGCACCGCCCCGCTCCGCGCCGCCTACCTACACCGCCAGCAGAGAGCACCGTGCGAAAGAGATTGTGAATATATAAGGCGCGTTCGCGCCATGTCCAGCATCTGCCGACTTAGCTTAGTCGGTAGGGTTCGGGCGCTTGCCGTCGCGGCCGCAGATCGTGGGTTCGATTCCCAGCGGGGGATCTTTTTCTTGGTTTTCTTGGATCTTTTTCTTGGTTTCCCCAGACCACTCGCGGACCAGCCGCGAGCATGCATGGAGCTTTTTTAGGTGACCATTTACAACCGTCTCATAAAAGTACCTAGGACGACTTGCCTGCTCAGGCTGCAAAGCATGTCCGCTGTCCTTCTGTCCCCTTCCCCTCTTTTTTCCCCACAATGTGCTTCTCGTTCTCTTTTCTCGCTTTTATTTCGAACTTTTTTGCATAAAAAGGGACACAAAGACTGTATTCATATTACCGTTAAGGCCACCACCGGTCGAAACCGTCGAGAAAATATAACGTCTGCCGTTTCCAAGAGGATCTCCTTCGCTTCGATATATACCGTTAAATCCAGAGCAAGCCCTCCCCCTCCCTCACATACGGTGAAAAATTTTCCGACAAGATTTGGAGAGGGGCCCTTCTTCGGTCACGGATCAAAATTCAAGATGGCGGCGGAAGAGCCTATAAGAATAAACTGCACTCTAGTGATGCAGAACTATCGATGGTACTATCAATACGATCGATAGCGGAGTCACTATCGCAACTATCGATGGTATAGCGCTATCGATACTATCGATAGCGCTATCGATAGTAAGTACTATCGATAGTACAAAACAACAGCGCGAACTCATTGCAGCATAAACTGGTTCCCCGCGCGCGTGGCACACAGTGAAGCCGGAGGAGCAGGCTGAAGGTTAAGAAAGTTGACATGATAATGTTCTTCACCAGAGTGCTTCGCTGACACGTGATCATAAGGTCAAACCGTTCAGCTGTAGCGGAAAGGAAGCCGTTACATGTGTGGAACTGCGCGGCTTCAAATTTATATTGCATTTTATGATTCCAAAATAAAAATTGTCAAGAACTAAGTTTGTTAATCGTACGGTGTAACTGGTTGCTTTGAATATGAATTTATTTATGGACATACTCCACCATTTTACTGCGAATATAATTTTTTCTCTCGCCGAAATTGCTCATAAATTAAGCGAAGTTGATAGCAGCTATCGCAAATATTTTGGCAATATGGGCAGCCAGCAACAACATCATTATTCGCGCCACTATGGATAGTTTGTCACGTGGTTGCAAGCCAGTACCCAGGATTTTTCTTTTTTCTTTTGGGGTGGGGGGGGGGCACTTGCTGATAGCCTTGACTATTTGAGAAAAAGGCCTATTTTCATTATTTATTTTCGGTAAAACACCATGTATCATAAAATTTCGGGGGGGGGTGCGCCCCCCCCCCCCCCCCCTGGCTACGGGAACTGCGTGGTTGTGAGGGTGAAGAATGCTGCAGAAAGACTGGGAAATACGAAGCTCCTTATTTGGGCGAACTTGAACCGAAAATAAAAACTGAACATGCAAGCGAA